>NC_058406.1:101738498-101749663 GCF_002201575.2 Neomonachus schauinslandi | reverse complement strand
ATGTAGCACAGGCCAGTTACCTTGGGGCCAGACCTCAGAGCCCAAAGCGCCTCTGAGGCTGGGAGAGGTGATGAGCAGCGGGGCAAGGGCTGGGAGCCTTGGGCCGCTGGGAATCGCCCCCACTTTTGCTCTGTACCTCTGGCAAATCTAACTTTTACTGCAAAGGCCAAAGCAGAGATCTAGCGTGGTCTGATAGTCTAGTGGCTAGCATTCCCCTCTTTCACAGCCACTACCCAAGTCCAGGAAACTCTTTTCCCAACTTCCCAGCCTGAAGAAGCTTCTTCTTAAAATCTCAAAGGGGGATTTTAACCCCCTGAGGGTTAGGGTTAGGGTTTCCCCAGGTCCAGGTTCGGAGAGCCTCTGCACTGATCTCTAAACTCCAGTGAGGCCTGGACTGAGGGTCCAAAGCATCTCCCAGAGCAGGGAGAGGTGAGATATTATGTCTTGTCCTGGCCTTGACCTAGTCCTGGCGGCAGTCTGAGTCCAAGCAGACAGATCCTGATTGGTGTGTGTTCAATTGTGTCTCTCCCTGAAGTGGGGTAGTGACAGCTTTAATTTTCATGACCCCAGAGGTCATGGATGTCCAAGGATGCTATTGATGAGGTTTTATACTTGCATTTGCTTTCTTGCTGATTCTGTAACTCAGAAGGGGAAAAAAGGTTTAGCTGTGGATAAATTAGTGGTCTCAGTGCTAGGTACAAGGGAAAAAATTCGAGATGATAGTAAGGATGAATTTCAAATACTTTTAACAAATTAGTTTTAGTAATTGAGGGGTGCCTGGGTACTTCAGTCAGTTAAGCAACTGACTCTTGATTTTGGCTCAGGTCATGGTCTCAGGGTCATGATCCCAGGGTCATGATTTCAGGGTCATAAGATTGAGCCCCATGTTGGGCTCCACTGCTCAGTGGGGAGTCTGCTTGAGATTCTCTCCCTCTACTCCTTCCCCTGCTCCACGCTCTTGCTCTCTCAAATAAATAAATCTTTATTTAAAAAGAATTTTAATAATCGACATATTATGGCATAGAAAATGTTTTATGTCATGTCATGTTTCTAAAGAGAACTCCTTGTGTGCATCAGACTGATTTAATCATTTTGGTCTAAAAACTTTATATTGTCTTCCTGATTTTCTAACAATTTAGAAAATATTGGTAGCGTAGTATTCTAGTTTGTACAAGTCTTGGATTAATTTTCTCTTCAAAATCCTAATGACACTGAACATCCTAAATTACCTATCCTGGTTTTACTGGTCATTGACAAACTTTAATTCCAATAACTAACTTTATATAATTTAAAATTATGTGTTACGGTAAATTAATACCATATACCTAACATACACCATATAATATCTTTTAAGTGAAGATTAAGTTTTTAAAATTCTAGAAATCATCATGACTTAATTATTCCACTCACGGGGCGCCTGGGTGGCTCAGTTGGCTAAGCAACTGCCTTCCGCTCAGGTTATGATCCCGCATCAGGCTCCCTGCTCAGCGGGGAGTCTGCTTCTCCCTCTGACCCTCTCCCCTTTTGTTCTCTCTCTCACTCTCTCTCTCTCAAATAAATAAAAATCTTTAAAAAATTTTTAAAAATTTAAAAAAATTATTCCACTCACAACTTTCAGTAAATGTTTTAGGTATCATCTAATATATGATTCCAACATATATTTCTGTATTATGTGTCAGCTCCCTTTGAGATTTTAAGATCTATTGTTAAATTCGTTGAGTGATATTAAATTGAATTAACTATAATCTTTGCCTGGACAATTTCTAATTAAGAGAAAAATAACAGGGGTGCCTGGGTGGTTCAGTTGGTTAAGCATTTGACTGCAGTATTACTTATAATACTAATAGCATAAAACCAACTTAATTTCAAAAGTATATGGAAAGGGTTAAATAAATACTAACACAAAGCAACTTCATTGTTAAAAGGAATTCAGAAGGTAACGATGATGACTCTACTCTTGAGGATTCCTGGTGACCTGTTTTCCTCCAGCTCTTCAAGGATCCGAGGATCCGTGACGATCTTGGTTTAGGTCCTTCTCTTGTACACAAAACACTTAAGGACCGCAGGGTGATAGAGGCATTTCTCTCCCTTTAGGTGAGAGGATGCACAGGGTAGAAACAACTGTAGACGCTGTAACGCTCTAAAAAAATAGCACCGCGTCCCTGGGTGGGCTCGAACCACCAACCTTTCGGTTAACAGCCGAACGCGCTAACCGATTGCGCCACAGAGACTCGTGGAGGCGCACGTCGCCATCCAACAGAGAGCAAGCACATGCACTCAACGCTAGGGGGAGCCACCCACCTTTGCAGGACAGCCGTTAAGTCTCCAAAGTCTCGGAAAACCCGAGAGGAGTTGATACGGCGTGTTCGTCGCGTTTGAAACCCGTGCGTTGGGCGATTCCAAAGGCAGAAGGGCAGCCAGCCGAACAGCCTCCCCACACCTCGTTCCATACCCGCTTCAGATGCCAGCGCCCCCCCCACACACACACCCAGGGCCGTCATCCCCCGGGCCTGAGGCAAGAGGTGCCCAAGAGAAGCCGAACGCCTGGTGGGCTCGCGTGATGGCTCTTCCATTTGCTTCGCCTTCACCCGCCTATCTGCGCTGCAGGAGCTCCGCTCGGCTGCGGTCGGTGGGGTGGGAGCCAGCTGGAGTGGAGGGTGCGGGGATCAAAAGAGGAAGTGTAGGGAGGAGGGAAAGAAATGGGGGCGGCATGGACGCTGCAAAGATACTTCCCAGGAGGCCTGTACAGATGCACGGGCTGGATGCAGTGGAGATGATAAATGCGTCAGAATGGGGAGGGAAACAGCACGAGTACCTTGCAGTTGTCCGAGAACAAAGCAGCGCAATAACTGGAATGTATTTGTCAAAATTAGTAGAGCAAGGCGCGAGCTTGCCTCCGGGACCGTGGCGCGCCGTGATCGTATAGTGGTTAGTACTCTGCGTTGTGGCCGCAGCAACCTCGGTTCGAATCCGAGTCACGGCAAGGATTCAGTTTTTCTTTGTGTTTCAAGCCGCATGGGCCCCTCTCCTTACCTGCAGGCAGAGAGCCACGCTTTTCGCCGGCCATCAGTGCAATACGGTCAGGAGAAGAGAGGAAAACCCAATAGTGCACTAAGCTATATGTAGCTCTGTCACAGAGAAACCCCTGGCGTGCTCCACATTTCACCATTTAACAGAAAATATCTAAAGATGAGGTACGAGCTCTCAATAAGCCCTGTGTGTAGCTTCCCCTAAGGAAATGGTCTAGTCATGTCGGGGGTTTTTCTGGTGGAAATATTTCACACATTAGTGAGACTTTTGTACACAAAAAGAGCAGATTTTAAAGAGTTTGCAATACACTCCAGACTGGTCCTGGTCTACGCTGGATTCTCTAACATTGGATAGTTGAGTTTTATCCTAAAAAGGAAAACAGTTATGTGTATTCACAGAACAAAATGCCCAAATAATTAAGGGACAGTTATTTAAATATTGAAATGTGCAATCATCACCAGGATCAAGACAAATTTTCTATCATCCAAGCATGTATGGTCCTTTGATACACTTTGCAGCTTGTCCTTTCTTCAAATTCACGGGAATGAATATACACTTTTTCTATCTAGCCATTATCTAGCAACATTATGATTTTTATATATGTTATTGCCTTTGTCATACTTTAATTTTGGTGTTAATGATAATGGTGTAATGATAAGTATCACATCATCGTAAAACTAAAGACAAATGATAGATATTTGAGTAATTTTGATCTGCAGCATTTGAGGAAAGACTCATACAAATGCCATTCTACTAGTAATTTGTGGATATGTGAATAAATGTCCATTGGAGGAAAGGGAGACATGGACCAAAAAAACAAAACACACACACACACACAAATTCTGCAAGGAAAGCAAGAGCACCGTTCTTATATCCTAGAGGGGCTAGAACGGAAGAGTGGAGAGGAGCAGTGAGGCAAGTCAGAGAAAAGTGGAATTTTTATTGCCACTGAAGAGTGCGTCCTCCTCCATCATTCCCCCTCTCTCGAAGGCCCTCCCAGGGACGGATGGGCCGACGGAAGCGACGTTAAGAAGTGGTCCCGTGCGCAGAGTTTGGGCTCCTGCTGGACCAGCTGTCAGGTGTCTCTTCTGGGTAAGAGCGGCCCCCACAGGATACTCCTGCTCCGTCGTGGGAGAGACACTAACTTGGCCAGCTCCGTGAGCCGCGCACGTCTCTGGCCCCTCAAGGAGGAGCAACGATTCCAGGCCGCTGAGCGGGGCCCGTCGAAGGGCTGAGCCAGGAGCACCCGCACAGGAACCCGTGGCCTGCTGCCGCAGGTTCTCTCCCCTCTCATTGTTTCGCAAACGTGGATCCAGCTCCCTCCGCAAGCACAGGAGAGGAGGCCGGGTCATTTCCGCGGGTTGGGGGTGGGTAGTGGGGTGGCGGCTTCCTGTCGCCAGGAACACAGCGGGAGTGGAAGACAAGGAGGGAGAGGAAGAAGCCGGGTGAGAGGCGAGGAACAGCTGACTAGCCGCGGCAGGGACGGAGAGCGCGCGCTGGACCCGGGAGCCTGAACGCGAAGGCTGGTCTCGGGCCCCCATGTTCCTGGAAGGGGTGCCTCCTTCCGACTTGGCCCCAAAGGGAATGTGGAGCGGGAGGCCTTCGGGCGACGTCCCCCATGCTTTCCCACCAATATGCGCCGCGTGGCCTTTCTTCTGTTGGTGCCCGCCCGCCAGCCTGCGAGAAATTCCCGGCCTGGTGCCGAGCTCGATGGGCGGGGTCCCGGCGCGGGAGCTGCCACAGCCACTTCCGGCTGTAGGGAATGAGCAGAGTGTACCCCTGGCACCTTTTGGACGGACAGGAGGTGTGATGCAAGAACCAGTTACATCCAGACACTTCGGTCACGAAATAGGAGAGCCAGGAGGATGAGAGTGGGGACCCGATTTCCCAAGCAGGGCTGAAAGCGGCACCAGGAGGGAGAAACGCGCCTGACCCAACCAGCCTCGGTGTTCCCACACAAACACCAGCACTGCAGAGGCCTTTGGCTCCTGTGGCTTGGAGTTGTGAACCCGGTGCCCGCAGGCACCTTATAAGGTAGGCGTGAGGTAGCTGCAAATGCTTGTCATCAAGGTCTGGAGTAGGAGATACACGGAACTGGTAGAATTATCAATCCCGTGGGATCCTGGATCCACCCCAGGACCTTCTAGAATTGGTCCTGGATAGATTGTGGGTCAGGTCCCTGCCCTGGATGGGAGAGGAAGGGGAATGTGTGAGGGAGGTAAGTGTTCAAACATGACAAATGTGAGTTTGTGTGTGTATGAATGTGTGTGTGTGTGTATTTGCATGATGGGCTCTCAGACAGGGTTTTTTAAAATGCTATCTAAAGAAAGCCACATATTATGACAAATGTGAGTCTGTGTGTGTATGAGTGTGTGTGTGTGTGTGTGTGTGTGTGTTTGCATGATACGTTCTCAGATAGGGCTTTTTAAAATGCCATCTAAAAAATAAAATAAAATGTCATCTAAAAAATAAAATAAAATGCCATCTAAAAAATAAAATAAAGTAAAATACCATCTAAAGGAAGCCAAATACTACGGAGGAATCACTGGAGATAGCCTTGGGAAGAATGTAATTCAGAAAATACCGGTGCAAGTTATCTATGCAGACTGTCCCTAGATCCAGTAAACACCCATTGCAAATAAGGGGAAACTGTGTTGTAAAGATTTCCAAGAGTCATTTTCACTCAGCACTTGACAGGTTTGAAGGATAATTTCTGAATTTCCTGTGATCATGGAGTATGCTAATACCATCATTCCTACAAGTATGGGAGCCTAATGGATTCTACTAGGAGCATTTTAGAAGTATTTTCTATGCATTGTCATTGATAGCGCCCAAGAATATTTTGATTTTGAGAATATGTCACAGATTTTTTAATTAAAACTAAAATTCTAGAGCTCATAGAGAATTTGGGAGAATACACTCACAATATTTGGCACAAAGATTTTTTTATAGAACATAAAAAGCCATAAATATAAAAGAAAAAATGAAGCTAAAAAGATTTCATCCAAACTGAACACCTGTACTCACGAAAAATCACCATGTGAAAGTCAAAAGTTAAGTCACAAACTGAGAAAACATATTAGCTATATTACTTAAAATGTCTCAATTATTCAAATATGTGAAGAATTTTTATAAGTCAGTAATTTAAAAAAACTAAACCAAATAAAAGTAGGCAAAATATTCTAATAGACTTTCTTCATAAAGTAAGATATCTTAATGACCAAAAGTTACAAGAAACATTCTTGAGGGTGCCTGGGTGGCTTAGTTGGTTAAGTGTCCAACCCTTGAGCTCAGCTCAGATCTTGATCTCGAGGCTGTGAGCTCAAAGTGTGGAGCCTATTTTTTAAACATATTCTTGATATTTTTACTTATTTGGGAAATACAAATTAAAATATAAGGAGATAATATTACCCACCCTCCAGCATGACTGTATTTAAAAGAATTAGTACACCAAATGCTGATAAGAATGTGGAGCAATTGCAACTGTAGTTACTGGTTCAAAACTATTCTCAAGGACTGTTCATAATTTCTAATAAAGTTAAACTCATACCTACTCCATGACTCAGCAATTGCAGTACATCTATCAATGCACAAGTACACAGAAAGACTGGTACAGAATATTCATCAAAACACTAAGAATATTCATCAATAACACTAATTAATACCAAACAACACCAAAGTTACTCCAATAATACAGAAATCAAGAAGTGATGTACATGTCAATATGGATATATTTAATGAACATAATGTTGCATAAAAAAGGCAAATGCAAAAAAATAAGCATTCATTTATTTGAATTTCAAGAATAAGCAGTAGTAACCTATAGCAAATAGACCTCAAACTAATAACGAAGTGAGATAGGTTATGAATTACCTGGAAAGGGGCTCAACATACACTGCGGGGATGATGGCAATTTTTCATAACTTGATTTGGGTGATGATTACATTTGCCCACATTCAACCAAGTGTGCCCTAAAGATTTGTGATTTTTACTCTGTGTGAACTATAGTTCAATAATTTACTGTTCCCATAAAACCTAGCGGAACGCAGATGGAGACAAGCCGGGGTAGACCATGACATCTTGTTTGCATTTTATTGTAAACTCAAAAACTGGTTCTCATTTAGTGTTACCCCTCCCTCCCACACGCACACTGATACTTGAAATATCTTTACCAGAAAAAAGGCTAGGAGGACACTATTTCATTAGTGAAAGCTATAGGCCAGTCCCCTTGAAAGGCGGTATTTCATCTTTGGGGATATTTTCTGCTCAGTAGGGAGACAAGGAAACTTGGCCGGCCACCGGAAGGTTTGTGTCCCGGGATTTACTCCTCTTCTGACCGCTTCCACTGTGGGGCCAGCGTGTATCCTCTGTTCTGACTGCTGCTAACTAAGGTGCACAGCTGGTGCTGCGATTAAGAGCAACCCAAAAAGACTGGTCAGACACTACCCAACTGTACTTGGTTTGAACAGAGGTTGCTCCAGCCACAAGGGAACTAACCACTATACAGTGACGATGCACCACGGTCCTGCTGGGAGCCACTGCACTTACCAAAATTTTTTGATGTAAAAATATTCATACTTCTTTTGCTGTTTTATTCTTGGACACCTACAGATAGATGTTCGTGCCGTTCTCTTTCATGCTCTTCTCCCTTCCTCTCCATTCTGCTACATAATAAAACAACTTTCATATCTCAGATCCGGGCCGGTGCCTCTTCACAGATTTCCTAGCAGTCTCTTCGTCTCATCCATACTTCTCTCTTTCGCTTCTTTTCACGTTTCCTCTTTTCCCTTGATCTCTTTCCCGCTTCTCCCCTCTCCCCCCGCCCTTACCCCGACATCCCCCTACCCTTTATCTTTCTGGTTCCCACCACAGTGACCAGCAGTTCGGAATCGTCCAACGCAGGGGGTTCAAACGCAAGGAACACGTCGCGTCGACTCCTCCTCCTGGGTGTTCGGAAGCTTTGGAGCCTGAACGGTGGTCCTCAAAGGCGGTGGCTCCCCTTGGCGTTGAGCGCGTGCTTGCTCTCTGTTGGGAGGAGGGTACGGGCTCCCGTAGTCTGTGTGGCGCAATCGGTTAGCGCGTTCGGCTGTTAACTGAAAGGTTGGTGGTTCGAGCCCACCCAGGGACGTGGTGTTTGCACTTAGAAAGTCTTTGTTGTGTGGCCTTTCCTTCAGAAAGGTCGAGACCTCACTTATTACCATTCTGTCCTGTGCACCTCCTTTATGGGAAAGCAAGAACAATCAGTGTTGTTCTCTGCCTCACTCTCCATATCGTGTGTATTAGTGCTTATTTAGCCCTCTGTGTATCAGGAGTTAGTTGGACAGTTAGGTAGTCAGGGCCAGGGTCCCCAACGAGAAAACATGGAGTCAGGACAGCTAAAATAAAGAGAGCACTAACATCCTGTTTTGCAGCTTAGATAGGACATTCTGCTTTGCAGCCCTTGCAGAAATGACTTCTGCAAAAGGTCCTAAAATAAGACAATTAACCACAAAGCATTTGTCAAGATCACGGGCAGGGGGCAGTTAAGACATAAGCCCCCAGAGGTCAGCAAAAAAGACCATCAGTACAGAGACATTAACATAAGAGGTAGGCAGATGTCTGACCAGAGCCCTGATTGGCACCACTCAGCACACCCTGATTGCTTAAGATAGTTCTGCAAAAGAGCTCATAAAACCCCCTAAACTTAGAAACTCCAAAGGAAACACACTTGCCCCCCCCCCCCAGGAGCTTTATACTCTTGCTCAATAAACTATGCTTTGCTGCCCACCACGCTTTGTCTGGTCTACCTCTTCATTCTTAGAAGCGGTGTGACCAAGACCCGTGGGCGCTAAAGGAAAAGAAATCCTGAAACAGTATTTTCCCCCTTTTTAGTTCTTTCATGGGTAGCTTGGTACAGATTTGTACTACTCTTAATATTTATCCCTTTTCTGTCTACTACACTGCTGTAACTGGAATTTACTTTTATACATACCCTGAGACTTGAATCCATTATAATTAGCAGTATTTAGTCTTTGTGTTAGGGATTCCTGACATAGCTGGTCTCATTTCCACCATATCATGTATTTAAAAAAATATTTTCCTTATGTTTTTCACTAGACTGGTTTACTTAGATAAAATTCTGTTTTTCTATGGCATTTAAAAAATTCCACTTCCCTGATTAGTTAATATATTTTTTTAGATCCTGGGTACGTAAGATTAAGTATTATGTTTCTTTTCTTTTTTTTTTTTTTTTTAGATTTTATTTATTTATCTGAGACAGAGAGAATGAGAGAGACAGAAAGCACATGAGAGGGGGGAGGGTCAGAGGGAGAAGCAGGCTCCCTGCTGAGCAGGGAGCCCGATGCGGGACTTGATCCAGGGACTCCAGGATCATGACCTGAGCCGAAGGCAGTCGCTTAACCAACTGAGCCACCCAGGCGCCCAAGTATTATGTTTCTTAGTTCAGGAAACATTAACATGGATGCTCTAACAAGGTTCTTTCATATTTGTCTTTCAGTTATTTTCTGTTTATCCACACCCATTCCCTTTTCCACCCCCAGAAGTTTACACTCTCTGGGGTTCACCATATGTCTTTTTATTCCAGTATCTCTTTGTATATGTAAATAAGGTCATGTCTTTGAAAAATATACATAGTGTCCTTGGCTGTTATTTTTTTAATTGTGGTAAAATACAAAAATATATACTTTTAATTGGTATGGATATGGAATATTGATTCCACAAATCCTTGGCTTGAGATCCAGATAGGGATTTAGATGTATTTACTTTGGCTTTGTCATGGAAATTAACCTGTTTTGCAATTTTGCTCCAGAGTGAGGGAAGCAGAGCAATACCCTTAGGAAACACTTGAGATAACATAATCTTTTTCCCAAGTCAGCCTGCAGAGAAGATTCAAGCGCTAGAAGATAACAAAGGGAATTTTTTTTTATTCTTATGTTAATCCCCATACATTACATCATTAGTTTTAGATGAAGTGTTCCATGATTCATTGTTTGTGCATAACACCCAGTGCTCCATGCAGAATGTGCCCTCCTCAATACCCACCACCAGGCTAACCCATCCTCCCACCCCCCTCCCCTCTAGAACCCTGTTTGTTTTTCAGAGTCCATCATCTCTCATGGTTCGTCTACCCCTCCGATTTCCCCCGCTTCATTCTTCACTTCCCGCTACCTTCTTCTTCTTCTTCTTCTTCTTTTCTTAACATATATTGCATTATTTGTTTCAGAGGTACAGATCTGAGATTCAACAGTCTTGCACAATTCACAGCGCTTACCAGAGCACATACCCTCCCCAGTGTCTATCACCCAGTCACCCCATCCCTCCCACCCTACCCCCCACTCCAGCAACCCTCAGTGTGTTTCCTACAATTAAGAATTCCTCATATCAGTGAGATCATATGATACATGTCTTTCTCTGTTTGACTTATTTCACTCAACATAATACCCTCCAGTTCCAACCACATCGTTGCAAATGGCAAGATCTCATTCCTTTTGATGGCTGCATAATATTCCATTGTATATATATACCAGATCTTCTTTATCCATTCATCTGTCGATGGACATCTTGGCTCTTTCCACAGTTTGGCTATTGTGGACATTGCTGCTATAAACATCGGGGTGCACATACCCCTTCGGATCCCTACTTTTGTATCTTTGGGGTAAATACCCAGTAGTGCAATTGCTGGATCATATGGTAGCTCTATTTTCAACTTTTTGAGGAACCTCCATACAGTTTTCCAGAGTGGCTGCACCAGCTTGCATTCCCACCAACAGTGTAGGAGGGTTCCCCTTTCTCCGCATCCCTGCCAACATCTGTCGTTTCCTGGTTTAACAAAGGGAATTTTAAGGGATTTCCTGATATAAAATCCAACCTGAAGTGGGGATTGCTGGGCGCTTCCGGAGGGAACCCTGTAACTTTATGGCCTCTTCAACTGGCCTACGAGAAGAGAAACGAATACTGACTCATAGATAGTGGGCCCGTTGGGTAGTAATGGCACTTCTCTTAAGGTTCCTGAGAATCACAGGTGCAGCTATCGTTACCCAACATCGCCTTTTATCCTTCCGTTAGGAGGATTAACTTTGAGGGGAAAAGGCTGTTTCCGCCCGGTTTCGAACCGGGGACCTTTCGCGTGTGAGGCG
>NC_058406.1:101695750-101738098 GCF_002201575.2 Neomonachus schauinslandi | reverse complement strand
TCTGTCACTTATTCTAGTCGACTAATTTAAGTCCAACATTTTAATCACAGCTTTCATCTTTTAGCAGGTTCCGGAGCAGAAGTTGACGTCCTTAGGGCATTTGTCTGTTTGAAGATGTCCAACATAGGCCAAACTATGTTTTCTGGCCTGTATTAAATTCACTTGAAGATCAGGCTACCAGGCGGAATATAGACCACAAAGGTTTCAGGATTTGCCTGAATGTGGAGGACCTGGGGACAGCCCATGCAGATTTCATGATCACAGGATTTCTCTCTCATTGGTCTTGAGATTCTTTTTTAGGGACAGTTTTATTTCAGCTTCTGCAACACCCAAAACATCTTTTTATTTGCCTTTTTAGTTTTCCTGCTTAACAGGTCTTGGAGTGTAAATTTTAGCAAAGAGGTAAGGATAGTTTTTTGTTTTGTTTTAAGATTTTATTTATTTATTTGATAGAGAGAGACACAGCGAGAGAGGGAACACAAGCAGGAGGAGTGGCAGAGGGAGAAGCAGGCTCCCCGCGGAGCAGGGAGCCCAACGCGGGGCTCGATCCCAGGACCCCGGGATCACGATCCCAGGACCCCGGGATCACGACCGAGCCGAAGGCAGACGCCCAACGACTGAGCCACCCAGGCGCCCCAAAAGGTAAGGATAGTTTTCAGAGAAAGGTAATGTCTGAAAATTTTTCAGGTTTGCCTCTGCTGAAGAGCAAAAATGCAACTGAGTAACTGAAAGATCTAATGGGTTTATTAGACACCAGGCCGACGTGGTTGGCCTTTTTCAACTCTGGCTCAAACTGGAGACCAGGGCAGGAATGGACCATATCACTCTCATCAGTGACAGAGGGCAGTTCCAGATAAGGCAGACTTCTAGGTAGCTTTAGATCAGGAAATTTCATGAAATTCCCCCCCTTTCTTTCCCTTCTTGATCTATCTCCCTCTTTCCCTGCCCAGTCAGAGAAGAAGATCCATCCATCATTTTTCTGTTTGTAGGACACTTTGGGGTCCCTCCTGGACAGAACAAAGGGAGCAGTTGCCTTTACTTTACAGGAGTGTGAAGGACTGCTGTCACTGGGGAAACCATAAACTCACTTTGAGTGCACCTGCGCCTCTCAGGATCCTGTCATATTCCACTAAAATGCCACCCTGCAGGCTGAACAGGAATGTGTGGGGTCCCTGACTCCGCTAGAGGAGAGGAGGCACAAAGAGGGGACAGGCCAATAAGAGGCTGAAGTTGAGGACAGAGCCAAAGAAAAGGTGAGAAAACAAGCCAACCCCACTGATGAGATAACAAAAGGCAAGCTGAGGGGAAAAGGCAAACTGGCAGATCCCAAGGAGGGATATGTGGGACATTCCTCAAGCACTAATGACTGCCCAAGAACAAAGAGAAAACAAATGGTCAACTGATAAAGATCACAGTCATGCAGGACATGAAACTCCATCAGTTTGTTACAAGAAACTGATGTTACAACAAACTAAAGTTTGTTACAACTTTACAAGAAAAACAGGATCTTAATAATAGCCAGACCTCCAGGAACCTATAGACTCAATTTCCTGGAGCCCTAACATCACCTTCCCCTTCACAGGATTAAAAAACAAACAAACAAACAAATAAAAAAACCTATATTATCAGTCACTCCTCACAGTTATAATGCAACTTTTTCTGCCCACAAGTCCTATGCCTGTGCATTAATAAAACCACCTTTTTGCACTGAAAACGTCTCAAGAATTCTTTCTTGACTGTTCACTCTCAGACCCAAACATCAACCACATTACCCAACCATCCTGCAACTAAGTGTCTGGAACCGAAGACCTTGAGCGAGCCAAGGATCACTTGTTTAAATTGATTTCTCCACTTTTATCAAGACAGTTGTTTGCTCTAATTCAGAGATCAAGAAAGAGGAGGATAGTATAGACCAACATCCATACTTGACTGATGTGGGAAACAGAACACCACAACTACCACTGGTGCATATTCGTTCAGACTCCAAGATCTCTGAGAAAACTCGAGATTGCAGGGTTAAAAATAACCCGAAAGGATCAGAGTGAAATGCCCTTGGGATGTATGTGGTCTGTTCTAAAGTACACAGCAGAAGATGTTTCATAGATAGGAAGCCAGCTGTAAACAGCACACTGTGCATTCCCTTCTTAGTTCTCTTATCCTGTGTTAAGGTCTGAGTACAATGGTGTTTACAATTAATTGATCACAGCCAGTTACAGATTTCTTTACTCCTTCTCCACTCCCATTGCTTCACTTGACTAACCCTGTGTACGTGGAAGAATGTGCCTTATTAAGCCCCTGCTGTAAATCATTATAGAGCTATATCATTGTAGAAGGTATATTAGATTATGGAAAATAAACCTCGGCACCTCGGGCTGTTTGCTCGGGGTCCCCTGTGCCTCGCTACACTGTTGTCTCTTCTTCTCAGTTCCTTCGCCGCCCCAGGTCCACGACTCTCTGAGGTCGACAGACTGATGGGAAAACATGAATTCCTGACTAATTAGATGTGGGGGTTGAGCAAAATACTGGAGTCAAAAAGAACTCTTAAGTTTTTTTGCTCAGAGCATTGGAAGGATGGGAACAAAGGATTCCAACTGACAAGGAAACACTGTAAGGTATAAAATGTCTTAGGAAGAACATGGGAGTTCTGTTCAGGACCTTGCTTGAAAGAGTTCTTCATCCACCCTATCTCCATTCCTGCATGCGTCTGAATCCTGTTGTTGTTGATCCCTTGGGTCTCAGCGCTCAGCTTCTCCTCATCCTGGGAGCCTCCCCTCCCACTTCTTCCCAGCAATCTGGTCTCTTCCTTGTCGCAGTGAAAAGGCTCATCTCCAGGTCTGTAGCCAAGAGGTGCAAATTCCCTCCGTGATTTGTACACCTGGCTGCCTAGGCAGCCTGCTACTTGGGGGACAGGGCACCTGGTGCATCGCCTGTGGGCTTGCTTCTTAGAGAAAATTTGGAGGGTAGGACCTTTTAGACCATCCCTGGAGGGGCAGGCAAGACAGGGAAGGATAGGGGGAAGAAACCAGCTGGAGTACCATTCCAATGGAGCTATCATCAGAGGGCAGAAGACCTAGAGGTCAATTCCCTGGTGGTCTAGTGGTTAGGATTCAAGGCTTTCACTTCTGCGGCCCAGGCTCAATTTCTGGCTAGGGAATGTGCTTTCTTGTAAAGTCTCAGCATTCAGGAGCAATATCCTTTGTGTACAGAGGAGTTCGGCGGTATACCATAAGGGGGTAGATGTAGAAGGGTTTGGTCTCCTTGCAATTTGTGAAGCCCTAAAACTGATGAAGGAAGAAAAGTGATGATGGTCCACTCTAGTCCCTTCTCAAGAGTGCTGCTGGTGATCCAGCTCCTCACCCTCTGGACAGGCCAATCCCCTTACTCGTGCCCCCTATTTATCTTTCTCCATACACCCTGGTTTTTGTCATATCTCCTTTTCAGACTTGGGGCAGGAGTGACTTTAGAAATCCATGAAGCAGCTTGTGCCAAGCTTAGACAACCATGCAGAGATTCAAGCCCAATTTGCTAGGCTGCCATTACTGAGACAATAAGTTAAACTTCTGGTAATGGCTGCTTACTTTTTTTCAGAGTACTCCTACAGATAACAACTATAAACTGGGGACAATATGTGTTTCTAAAATATTATCTTGGGGCACCTGGGGGGCTCAGTCATTAAGTGTCTGCTCAGGTCATGGTCCCAGGATCCTGGGATTGAGCCCCGCATCGGGCTCCGGAGGAAGCCTGCTTCTGCCTCTCCCACTCCCCCTGCTTGTGTTCCCTCTCTTGCTGTGTTTCTCTCTGTCAAATAAATAAAATATTTAAAAATAAATAAATAAAATATTACCTCAAGGTGCTGGGGATGCTGAACAAAAGCAGGCAGACACAAGGTAAAATTGACATGGTGAGTTTTCCACTTTGCAAAATTCTGGCTGAGAGCACACCTTGGTCTGCCCTATTTGGGTCAGCTAAATTCCAGTACAAAACCAAACTGTCTTACTGGATTAAAGGAGCAGAGGACAATGCTTGGGCAAGCATAGCAGTTGAAAAAAACCAAGAGGTAGAGAGGAATCTCATAAAGAAAAAAGCCACTGAAAGGAAGTTCTAAGTTGTTTGTAAAATTCTGCCCAAGTTTCTGGCTGACTCCTGCATAATGCATGTTGGGCAGCCTCCAAGTAGTTCAGCAAAAGCTGAAGTGACAACTGAGATTTCACCTGTCATCCATTGCAAGGGAGAGAATTTGCAGTTTGATATCAACCAGACCTGCTTTTATAAAAATTCAGTGCTTTTGTAATACATAGCAATCCAGAATCTGTATGTGTACCATTCACGGTATCCGTAATACAACTCAAAATGCTCTAATACATTACTCTGATACTACTCTACCCATGCTCAAGATAAGACAATCATGGGAGACTGACCTAGACATCACCCAAATGTTGAAACTAAGAGGCAAGAAATACTATGCCACAACTATAACTATTTCAAGATTGTAAAGGAAAAATATAACCATAATAAATAAAAAGTTAGAAAAAATTATCCGGAAATAGAAAGAGTAAATGAAGGACCAAAATGTAAAATTGGAAATTGGAAAGAGTTCTCAAAAAACAATCACTGATGGATTTAATTGCGTAATGGAAATGACAAAAATTCAGTGAATTTCAAGAGAGAGAAACAGAAATCATCCCACCTGAAGCACAAAGAGAAAGAATTGAGAAAAAAATAAACAGAACCTTAGCAACCTATAGGGCAATATCAAAAGTTCTAACATATTTAGAGTTGAAGAAGAGGAAAGAGAATAAGGCAGAAAAAAAATGATATCTAAATTTGTTGAGAAATATAGATTTAGCACACAAAAACCCTTCCATTGTTGGCTAGAGCCTACAAAAGTTGTGTCCCGTTTCGGGAGAGGGTAAGACCTGCGGACAACTGCAGCGCTTCATCTGGGAGAGCGAGCACCTCACCCACAGCTCACCTCCCTCCCTTCCTCTCCGGATCTCCGGCAGCCACCTCCTCCATACGCCCCAAAAGCAGTTTACACGCAAAGATAACCAAAGAGGCTGAGCGCACCATCCCGTTTCCAGAGGAAAGCACAGAGGCTGTGACTGTCACCGTCCGCAGAGCGAGCGCCTCAGGGGCGGCGACAGCAAGAGCGTGGTCCGGGCCTGAACCCAGGGCGAGATTGCATCTCTGCGCTTGGCTGTGTAAGTTTGTACAAGCGGCTTATTACAGCCACTCCAGCCCGTGTGTGAAATGGAGATAGGATCAGAACGGGAAAAAGAGGGCGCGCGCAAGTAAGAGGCCCCCTGTGGCGAGCGTGAGGAGCTGGCTGCTCAGCGTGAGTCTGAGAAGCCACCAGCGGACCGTCATTACTTCCCCTTCTTCACCGGAGCTTTGGGACTCGCTGCGGAGCCTCTTCTGCATGCGTCTTTGGCAACAGACCAAGGACCCAGGGATAAAGAGAATTCCTGCGTGAAGGGAGACGTTGCCAAAACGTGACCTGACCAAGAATGGAGCCCAAGCCAAGGTGGGGAAAAAGCACCAAGTCCCAGCCATTACGTCACCAGGGCACCACGTGTTACTTCGTTTTCTCGCAGCTCCGACTCACTGTAGCTCCGTTAGAACTGTGCACCGAGAAGCTCCGACTACTCACCCACCCTTGGGGCTGCCGCCCTTCCTTCCGGGAAAGATCCAGAGGACTAGTCCTTCCCTGCCTTCCCCCAAAAGCAAGCCCTCCGGCGACGCACTGAGTGCTGGGAGAAGCCAAAGACGCGCCCCGAGCCCCGCCAGGTCCGCAAGTCCCAGAGCGTTTGGCTGAGGCCCCGCCCGGCCGCGCCGCGGAGCTGCCCTGAGGACGCGCCTTCGCGAGGCGACCGCGTGCGGACACGAGGGAGGGGAGGCGCCCGGCGTGAGACCCCTGGGTCCCCAACATCACCCGGTGGACTCCGGGAGACGCAGCAACGAAGGCGGCGCCGACCGAGACCACTTTCAGCAAGGCTCGGCGGCCCGGAACCGGACCCGGGGTCTATTCCCGCCTACAACCTGCGGCCCCTGCAGTTCTCCCGCCTTAGTTAATGCGATCTCCACCCTTCCGTGTGCCCAGACCAAAATCTTATAGAGTTCTCCCTGACAAACCAGTTTTCCTCAGACTGCATATCCGTAAGTCAGTAATTAGTGTTGTCTAGTAAATAAAGTGTGGACATTGATCTACACCAGGGGTTCTCAACCTCGCACCACTGATACTGATACGGTAAATCTTCGTTGCGGAGGGATTTCCCGTGCATTGTATGCTATTTGGCTGCACTGTAGGCTGGGGCTTCGCAGGCGTCTGCGGACCACATGCCAGTAGAAGCCAAACACACCCTCACGTCGTGACAAGCAAAAAGTTTTCAGACATTGCCAAATGTCCTAGTGGGCAAGGGGGTGGGGGTGGGCAAGATCGTCCTCTATTGAGAACCACTGATGTGCGCTCTCTCTGCCGTCCTGGTCCCTGAAGTTGGGCTAATGAGTCTCTTCATAAATGTGGGAAACCGATTCAACTCATGGCCCTTACCTCATTCAGAGGTTATGATTTGGGTCTTTAGTCTCCCTATCCTCGGGTTGTGCTACCATTGCTCCTTTTCTTTGGGTTTATCCTAAAATCAGACTCATTCAAGCCTGTCCTGGAAGGCCAGACTGGGGTTTGGGTCGACTCAGTAAGGTTCTTCTTGACCTTTTTGGAACCTCACACTTCATTCAGTTTAGCCTGCAGAGAAGATTTTGAGATAGTATTTTCTTCTTTACCGGAAATCCAGGGAGCAAGCGAGCGGTGCACTTCGGACCCCGGGAGTTAATTGTACGTAATGTCTACAGCTTGCGCTGGTGTCCAGATCCTTTTGGTCCCACAGGCAGGGAGTTATGTCGTGGGTCATTTCTGGTCATTGAAAAACAACCAGACTGGGAGAGACACATAGAAGCCAGCTGCCTACCTCGCACATGTCCATGAGGGACCCCAAAAGAGTGCTGACCACAAAGAAAGGCAGTGAATCCCTCCTGTTAGGTAGGCGAGAGGTAGTTCAAAGAGAAGGGAAGAAATCCTGTGAGATTTCAGGATCAAAAGTTACCCTAAGTCAGCCTCATCCGGATCCTTGTCTTCCCATGGCTGGTGAAAGTGAGTTGAATCTCCTTGCCAAAGAAAGGGAAACAGACAGCCTTGGCCAGGTTACCAGTGAGGAGGCAATATCTAATCTTACCTTGAACTTCCTCAGCCAGATTTCTGTGGATTCCAAGGGTGCAACTGAGTACTTCTATTTTTCATTTGCCCTTATTTAGAGAAGAAAGGAGGTGCCTTGCTGGCTCAGTCCGAGGCACATGGGACTCTTGATCTCTGGGTTGTGAGTTCGAGCCCCATGTTGTGTGTAGAGATTAAACTTTTTAAAAAATAAAGAAGAAAGGATCAGGTGTGAAGGAAAACTGCTACATTAGGGAAAACTACTATTTCTGAGACAGTCACAACCCCTCTCCTTAATTTTAATTGCACTTTCCCAGGTAGATCTCCAGGTTGGGCCCATTTTACTCTCAGTGCACAGCTGATAGGGCCATGTATGTGGTTAAGAGGTTCACAGATGAATATCTGAATAGTCATTTAAAAAAATATATACATTCCTGGGGTGCCTGGTTAGCTCAGTCAGTACACCATGCCACTCTTGATCTCAGGGTCGTGAGTTCAAGTTCCACATTGGGCATAGAGCATACTTTAAAAAAATAAAAATATACATTCTAAAAAAAAACCTGTAACACATCAAGCTCAACTATGCCACATTTACAAAGATGGAAAAGAATTATATATTAGCAAATAAGCAATGTCATAAAAGGGACTTTAAATATGTTTGTTTGTTTTTTAAGTAGGCTTCATGCCCAACACAGGGCTTGAACTCACAACCCTAAGATCAAGGGTCACATGCTCTACCAGCTGAGCCAGCCAGGCGCCCCAGCTATCTGTTGTTTCCACTAAAGTTATTATTTTTTTTTTCCCTAGATATGCCCATCCAGTCACTTCCCTTTTCCAAACTCTGACATTCACTGCCAAATCCTAACATTAGTGTTCAGGTTCCAGATTATTCTTCCCACTTCACATCTTTGCCTCTCTCCCATCTTCTTTCATAAGCAGAGAAAAGTCAAGTCTTCCTTAATCTCCAATTTGCAACATCAGATCTTACAATCAGGTTAACAAATTAGGGATCTTCCATAGGACTCTATTTTCCTACAAAGAAAAATTATAAATAACACAAGGCTTTACTTCACAGTTGGAAATTTTTCAGAAAGAAGTAAAGGAAACATTTCCTAAGATCAAAGGCCAGAAAGTGATCTAAATTTTTGTTGTTGTTGTTCAGGAAAAATCCAGACTCTGCTGAGTGTTGCAGACATTCTGCCTCTTCCTCAGCCTGCAGAAATAGGAGATTTATTTTTCCTAGAGGGTACAATAGAGAACCTTGGACCACAGGGGTCAACCAATACATAGGTGGGCATGTGTCCTACACTGAAATGAAAAGGATGAAAATGACAACACATCTTAATCTATGTAATTGTTTACATAGAGTTTCACATTTTTCAAAATTGAGCTGTTGAAAAAGAAGAGAACTAGAGGACTTACACTACTTGATTTAAGACTTACTGGGGCCCCTGGAGCGCTCAGTCGCTTGAGCATCCGACTCTTGGTTTTGGTTCAGGTCATGATCTCTCAGGGGTCATGGGATGGAGCCCCTTGGCAGCAGGCTCCATGCTCAGCAGGGAGTCTGCTTGAAATTTTCTCCCTCTCCCTCTGCCCCTCCCCCTGCTCTCTCTCTCAAACAAATCTTTAAAAAAGACTTATTATAAGCTATGGCAGGCAAGGCAAATTGCTAGTGGCAGCAGGATACACCAATAAATAGGCTAAATTGAGAGCCCTAAAACTGACAACTATTTGGTCAACTGGTTTTCAGTAAAAATTTCAATTCAATGAGGTTCAATAAATGGTGCTAGAACAACTAGTGTCCATATTGATGGGGAATGGAGATAAACCTGTGTAGACCTATGGCTACAGGAGTTTGGATTTTATTTAAAATATGCTGAGGTCATCCTCATTTCTCCTAAAAAGCCTCCACTATTTTAAATATCTCAACCAGAAAAACAGCTATGACGGCACAGTTTCAGCAGTGGAAATTACAGACAAGTCTCCTTGAGAGGAAGCACTTTGGAGTAGTTTCTGCACATGTTCATAGATGGGGCATGTCCAAGTTTCCCAAACACTTGGTGCTAGGAGTGCTTACTGTGGGTTTTCCTTCCCTTTTGACCACATTGTGCTGGCGAGTCAGCAGTAAATCTCTGGCGGCAAAACAGGGTCACAGTCAGTGCTGGGATTAAAAGCAAACTGAAAGAATCAGTCCCTGTCAAGATAGATGCCAGGCACTACGGTTTTGGATTGGAGCCGGGGTTACTGCTGCCACAACACAGAGTACTAACCCTGCTGGCAGATGCTGCATTTCCTTTAATATTTTCGACATAAAAATGTTCACAGTATTGTGTAGCTTTGTTCTTGGACAGTTTGCTTCTTGACAGCATGCAATAGGAAACACAAATACTTATGTGTTGTTCTTTTCAAAGATGTTGTTTGGTCAGAAGGTAGGATCTTGAACAAGATAACTAGCCCGTCCTCTTCGAAAATGTAATATCATCAGAAACAACAAAAACAAAGATATCAGGAGAGAGTTCCAGGTAATAAGGACTGAAGTGAAATTTAGGAACTTTAATTAGAGCCTGGGGAAATATCGGTATCACAACACACACTCCTAATCCTTAATCTCTCTCATATATATATGATATAGACACAGATATTAAATGCATCTCTATCTATATACATACATGTGTATATAGCTATGACATTTTTTAAACAATGGGAAAATTTACGCAGCATATATTAGATGTTATTGATTTAATATTGTTCTTAGATTTGATAACTGAATTGTATTATGGTTATATATGATGATACTCTTAATATCAGGAAATACGTGCTTAAGTATTTAGGGGCGAAGTGGGCTTGCATTTACTAAAGTAATAAGAATGAAGGTGTGGGTCTATGTAGACAGAGAAAAGGAGAAATGAACGTTAATTGTTGAATTGAGATGAACAGAATAAAGGTGATAATTGTATTCTTCCAACTTTTCTGGAGGTTTGAAATGTTTCAAAGTAAATAATTTTGAGGGACATTGATTGTAAAATATGTGAGACTGAACAGCTATCTGAGTCCTGGACTAAAAATTGGCCCTCTATGTGTCTCCCGCTTGCAGGAGAGTATGGCAGTCCTCAATACTACCTACCAGTACAAGAAAAGGTTAAATCACTAGTTTGCTGTATACACCCATCAAAGGATCCTTTCCTGCCATCTAGGATTTGTCCTTCTCACATTATCAGCCTTCAAGCCTGGAAATCTGGTAAGTTTGAGGCTACTTCGTATGTTTCAAAGCTTCAGAATAAGATGTCTGGCTTTTATATTTAATTGCAAAAGACAAATCAATGGGTACTTATTTTCAGAAATTATTCTCAGAAAAAAAATTCCAAATGAGAGTGGAGTTATCTGAAACCTACCAGTTCCTGCAGATACACTATTTCTCCCTGTGTATTCTAAACAGAGACCTCTAGGATGCAACTTTTGCTAGACCTATACAGGAAGTACAAGAGTGCACAAAAACCCTCAGGATCCTTCTCTGGCAGTGATTCAATCATCCTTTTTTTGGGTCCCCCACAGGTAGACATGTATGAGACTGCTGCTCTGCTTACAGATGCCTGTGAAGGCAGATTTTTTTGCCTGAGTTATCTCAGTTCCCAGAGTGTGAGACACAACGTAATTTTGTATTTAATACCAGGTGTTCAATAACATTTAATTTTGGAATGAAGTGATGCACCCAGACTTGGTTGCTGTCACTCTGGGATATAAATATAGTGGACATATTGAGTTTCCTGTTGTTAGCTGGAGAAAGAAAACTTTGTAATTTTGATTTGTTAAAAAAAAAAATGACAGGCAACAGAATGTATATAAAATAAACTTTATTCTTTGAGATTTCTAAACTTTCATCCTTCAAGGAAATGGACATGTGCTGAAGAGCGGATGAATAGTCTGCCATGACATTATTCTGACTTATTCTTGACCCAAGTCCTTGACATTTTCTTCTAGCTGCTGCTGACTCCAGTTATCCACAGGATGGGGGTGGGGAGAAAAAAGGGTTAGGTCAAGATCATCTGTGAATCTAGGTATTGGTGTCTCTTACGTAGTTGTCAAATTTGCAGGCTGAAGAGCTGTGATTTCTGCTATCAAACTATCCATTTGGAGTAAAAATCCAGAGTGGCTGTGAAATTTGATTCTTAGAGATGAAGGCTTCTTGCTTTCAGATTTGGGAATTTCACTGTTTTGTTGTCTTAGCTTTTCTCATCAATGGGGGAACTCTTTATGACTAAGCTTTGTTGAAATAAGAACTTTTCATATTTCCACTATTAGTTCTTACCTGAAATAGAAGAAAAGACAAAAAACTAGATTAAATGAGAATCTTCTATTGGTTCTGCTGATACCTGAAGCTGAAGTGACAGCTAAGAAAGAAAAGAGGCTGAGTGCAACCCGAAAAGTGGATAAGTCATGGTGGTAAACTACAGTCTGGAAAGAGTTATACTAGCAGATTAGACGGAAAGTCCTCTGAAATATACCATGTGCCCTGTGGTGTGGAATACAGGGCCCCACCACCTCATAATGCTAATAGCCCTGCTCAAAGCCGCTGCAAGTGGGTTAGCCGAATCCCTACCACCTCCTCCCTTGGGATCAGTTTACTCTACATTCTACTCTTCTGGAGAAAAAGGAAGGCCTTTCACACCTCCCAGGAGATGTGCCTTGCTTCAAACATGCACATTCAGAAACAGTCTGTTCTAGAAATAAGAGCGTATTTTGCATGGAAATCCTGCTCCTAAATACATGTCCTTTTTTTTTTTTTTTTTTAATAGGAGGGTGGTGCCAAGGGAAGAGTCCTAGAATTTGAAAACCAGCAAGGTCCTTAGACACCATCTGTAATATTGTGATTTATAATAAGAAATGTAAATTTGGTCTTTGTTCCAGTTTCTGGCAGAACTCCTAAAATGCTTGGAATCAGTCTTCTGTTATGTTAATGAGGTGACTTTTGGAAAGTCCTGGAAGGAAGGAAGGTGATTACCTGGGGAACCAACCATATGATTTGGAGAGCTGGAACTTTTAGTCTTATCCCCCTGACCTCTGGGGATGAGAAAGGGGCTGAAGTTGACTTCAGTCATCAACTGCCAATGACTTATTCAATCATGCCTATGTAATGAAGCCTCCATTAAAAACCTGAAAGATGCGGATTCAGAGAGCTTCTGGGTTGGTGAACACAAAGAAGTGCTGGGAGAGTGGAGCTCCCAGAAAGAGCATGGAAGCTCTGCACCCTTTCCCCATGACTTGCCCTATGCATCTCTTCCTTCTGGCTGTTCCTGAGTTATATCCTTTTAAAATAAACCAGTAATCAGGGCTCCTGGCTGGCTCAGCCAGTAGAGCATGTGACTCTTGATCTTTGGGTCATGAGTTCCAGCCCCAAACTGGGTGCAGAGATCACAAACATACATACACACATATATACATGGAAAAAATAAACCAGTAATCTAGTAAGTAAAATGTTTCTCTGAGTTCTCTGAGCGACTCTAGCAAATTAATCAAACCCTAGGAGGGGGTTCTCAGGAAACTCTGAATTATACTCAGATATATAGGTGACAACCTAGATTTGCTGCTAGCATCTGAACTGGGAGCCAGGGTGGGGGACAGTCTCACAGGACTGAACCCTTAACCTCTGGAATCTGATGCTATCTTCTACTAGGTAAACCTAGTAGGTAATGTCAGAATTGAGTTGAATTGTAGGACATCCAGGTGGTGTCCCAAAAATTGCTTGTTGGTGTGAGAAACAACCCCCCCCCCCCCCCGGCAAAGTTGGAATTGGTACTGGAATTAATTTACCATCCAAGTACAGTTCCATCTTTGGCCATGAGGAAACAGTGGTATCAACAGACAAAGTATTAACTAAAGCCACAAGACCTATAAATGAAAATCCTGAGACTAAAATCCATGCCCTGAGCCTTTTCACTATGTCACAAAGTTTAAGCAAAGGGAGAGGAAAGGCTCCAGTCTGGAGGAAGCCAACAGGCTCCGACAGTGTATTGGCTGGGACAGGAATAAGACCTTATAGGAAGTCTCTTTTAAGTATTCCTCTTAAGAGATTACAGAGAAAGAAAGGAATCATTAGAAAGAGAAAAGAGAAAATTAGCAAATAAAGAGCAAAGTTAAACCTGGGACTGATCCATTTACACCCTTTAGAGACCAATATCTTATAATGTTAATTCTACATCAGGTTGTTAGAGTAGACAGTTAGGTTCTGACAGGATACCTGAAGGTCAACAATGAGGAAGTCATGGGCAGATACTGGGAAGGTCAAAGGCCTGTCCCTGGAGCACTCCACAAGATGCTGGATCAAACCAGACCAGCCAAGATGGCAGAAGCTATCACAGGAAACCCCTGACCAAATTGGGAAGAAAAAGCCAAAACACTGCTTCCCGCCCCCTAGTTAACAACTGTGAATATAAGACACCCAACCCCCAGGGAATGCTGCTCTCATATCTCTCTTGAGCTTGCCTGCTCTCACATCTTGAGTGTACTTTTTTGCTTTAAAGAACTTTTCCTGCTTCTTTACTCATCTACTGAGCTGCGTGTCTATCTTTGAATTTCTTCTCGTGACAAGACCAAGAACCTTCAGTAACTCCTTCGGGTCTGGCTGGGTGGAAGCACCAGGGCCAGAGGTCTCTCCATTTCACACGGCAACACACAGTTGTTACTTAGGAACATTTGTAGGAATATTTCCACTGGATCAACAGAGTTCCTAAGTAAAAACTGAAAAGTAATTTCTCATTCCTAGGTATTCCTTATCACCTAATTCTTTCCAAACTACTTCTTTGGGAAAAAATTTTTTTTAAAGGTTTTATTTATTTATTTGACTTTTTTGGGGGAGGAAGATTTTATTTTTAAGTATTTCACTTCAGTATAGGGAAGGCAAATATAAATATAAATTTGTTTCCTAAAGTTTTATTTTTTATTTTTATTTTTTAAAAGATTTTATTCATTTATTTGACAGAGAAACATCGAGAGAGGGAACACAAGCAGTGGGAAGGATGAAGCAGGCTTCCTGCTGAGCCCGATTCAAGGCTCGATCCCAAGACCCTGGGATCATGCCCTGAGCAGAAGGGAGATGCTTAACCAACTGAGCCACCCAGGTGCTCAGTTCTAAATTCTAAAGTTTTAGAATTTTTTGCTGTTATATTCTCTTTAGGACAGTAATATCTAAAAGCTTTTGAAGGTATCATAGATTTGGTGTGAAGATTATTTTCAAGTTAAAACATCTAAAATCTTTTTTTAAAAATTTTTTTATTGTTATGTTAATCCCCATACATTACATCATTAGTTTCAGATGTAGTGTTCCATGATTCATTGTTTGTGCATAACACCCAGTGCTCCATGCAGAACGTGCCTTCCTCAATACCCATCACCAGGCTAACCCATCCTCCCACCTCCCTCCCCTCTAGAACCCTCAGTTTGTTTTTCAGAGTCCATCGTCTCTCATGGTTCATCTACCCCTCCGATTCCCCCCCCTTCATTCTTCCCCTCCTGCTACATTCTTCTTCTTCTTTTTTTTTCTTTCTTAACATATATTGCATTATTTGTTTCAGAGGTACAGATCTGAGATTCAACAGTCTTGCACAATTCACAGTGCTTACCAGAGCACATACCCTCCCCAGTGTCCATCACCCAGTCACCCCATCCCTCCTCCCCCCACCCCCCACTCCAGCAACCCTCAGTTTGTTTCCTGAGATCAAGAATTCGTCATATCAGTGAGGTCATATGATACATGTTTTTCTCTGTTTCACTTATTTCGCTCAGCATAATACCCTCCAGTTCCATCCACGTCGTTGCAAATGGCAAGATCTCATTCCTTTTGATGGCTGCATAATATTCCATTGTATATATATACCACCTCTTCTTTATCCATTCATCTGTTGATGGACATCTTGGCTCTTTCCACAGTTTGGCTATTGTGGACATTGCTGCTATAAACATCGGGGTGCACGTACCCTTTCGGATCCCTACTTTTGTATCTTTGGGGTAAATACCCAGTAGTGCAATTGCTGGATCATATGGTAGCTCTATTTTCAACTTTTTGAGGAACCTCCATACTGTTTTCCAGAGTGGCTGCACCAGCTTGCATTCCCACCAACAGTGTAGGAGGGTTCCCCTTTCTCCGCATCCCCGCCAACATCTGTCGTTTCCTGATTTGTTAATTTTAGCCGTTCTGACTGGTGTGAGGTGGTATCTCACTGAGGTTTTGATTTGGATTTCCCTGATGCTGAGCGATTGAGCACTTTTTCATGTGTCTGTTGGCCATTTGGATGTCTTCTTTGGAAAAATGTCTGTTCATGTCTTCTGCCCATTTCTTGATTGGATTCTTTGTTCTTTGGGTGGTGAGTTTGTTGAGTTCTTTATAGATTTTGGATAGTAGCCCTTTATCTGATATGTCATTTGCAAATATCTTCTCCCATTCTGTCGCTTGTCTTTTGGTTTTGTTGACTGTTTCCTTTGCTTTGCAAAAGCTTTTTATCTTGATGAAGTCCCAATAGTTCATTTTTGCCCTTGCTTCCCTTGCCTTTGGCGATGTTTCTAGGAAGAAGTTGCTGCGGCTGAGGTCGAAGAGGTTGCTGCCTGTGTTCTCCTTTAGGATGTTGATGGACTCCTGTCTCACACTGAGGTCTTTCAACCATTTTGAGTCTATTTTTGTGTGTGGTGTAAGGAAATGGTCCAGTTTCATTCTTCTGCATGTGGCTATCCAATTTTCCCAACACCATTTGTTGAAGAGACTTTTTTCCACTGGACATTCTTTCCTGCTTTGTCAAAGATTAGTTGACCATAGAGTTGAGGGTCCATTTCTGGGCTCTCTATTCTGTTCCATTGATCTATGTGCCTGTTTTTGTGCCAGTACCACACTGTCTTGATGATGACAGCTTTGTAATAGAGCTGGAAGTCCGGAATTGTGATGCCGCCAGCTTTGCTTTTCTTTTTCAACATTCCTCTGGCTATGCGGGGTCTTTTCTGGTTCCATACAAATTTTAGGATTTTTTGTTCCATTTCTTTGAAAAAAGTGGATGGTATTTTGATGGGGAAAACATCTAAAATCTTATCTGGGGACACCTGGGTGGCTCAGTCGTTAAGCGTCTGCCTTCAGCTCAGGTCATGATCCCAGCGTCCTGGGATTGAGCCCCACGTTGGGCTCCCTGCTCAGCAGGAGGCCTGCTTCTCCCTCTCCCACTCCCCCTGCTTGTGTTCCCTCTCTCACTGTGTCTCTCTCTGTCAAATAAATAAATAAATAAATTTTTTAAAAAATTAAAAATAAAATAAAATCTTATCTGAATTTCCTTTATCTGACTAGAGCAGAACATCCCAAAAACACAGGTGCCACATGAAACCTGCCCTCCCACCCCTTCCAAGGGAGTTTCCTGAGAATTCAGCTGCATGGATACAGACTGTCCATTACCAATAGCATCAAAAGTCCGATAGAATTTTCCATACTTTTTCACTGAAGCCCTGAAACCCTTTGTTAAGTTGGTATACAAACTTTTACCTCTGGGTATTCTGGGAGTTACTCATTATAAAGCAACTCCCACATGCATATGTAAAGGAACCTTGTCTTTTCTCCTGTTTATCTATCGTTAGTTTATCTATCATTCGTTAATTCAAAGGTCCTGGATCATTCAAACCTAAATAGGTGGAGGAAAAATTTTGCCCCCAATACTCTTTTAAGATTTTGTTTAATGAAAAGACTAATCAAAAGCAAAATTTTTCAAATTGCGATCAGGAACCACTAGTGGGTTGTGAAATCAATATAGTCGACTGTTTACTACAGGTTTTACTTAAAGAATCAGGAAGGAAAATACTACATAGGACCTATTACATATAGTAAGGTTTTTTGTTTGTTTTAAACATAACATCGGGTTACAAAGAATTGTATTTTTTCTGTGTCTTGTGGTCAAAAAAATCTGAGAAACTGCTCCAGATAGACTGGTTATAGATCTAATCCATCCATCTACCTCTCCTTTTCTCTTTTTTCCATGCTATACAAACAAGACTGTTGAGAGAGGAATGCAAATCCCATCAATGGCTAGTGTCGGCCTTTCATAAGTAACTGCACATTTGAGATACTTCTATACTGGTGAGCTGAGATCTTGGTAGATTGATGGTCCTTCTCATTGGTAGCCACATATTTGAATCACCTAGGAGCTTTTATTTTCTTTTTTAATTTTTTTTAAAGATTTTATTTATTTATTTGTCAGAGAGAAAGAGAGAGCACAAGCAGGGGGAGCAGCAGGGGCAGGGGGAGCAGCAGGGGCAGAGGGAGAAGGAGAAGCAGGCTCCCTCTCAGCAGGGAGCCCAATGCAGGACTCGACCCCAGGACACTGAGATCATGACCTGAGCTGAAGGCAAATGCTTAACCATCTGAGCCAACCAGGTGTCCCTCACCTAGGAGCTTTTTAAAAACGAATACCCCAAACACATGTGAAACCATTTTAATCAGAATCTCTGGCTGTGATATCTAGGCATTTGTGTTAGGCAAAACCTTACCAGGTTCTTATAATGACAGCCAGATTTAAAACTACTTAGGAGACCTGCCCTATTTCCCATGGTTCTCTTTGTTTCTCTCTAGCTGTCCCACCATGGGCTTCTTTCCATTGGACCTAAAGATTTTTTTTTTTAAAGATTTTATTTATTTATTTGAGAGAGACAATGAGATAGAGAGAGCATGAGAGGGGATAGGGTCAGAGGGAGAAGCAGACTCCCCGCCGAGCAGGGAGCCCGATGCAGGACTCGATCCCAGGACTCCAGGATCATGACCTGAGCCGAAGGCAGTCGCTTAACCAACTGAGCCACCCAGGCGCCCCAGGACCTAAAGATTTTAATCTTCCTTCTTACAATCTGAGGTGAATCTCTCTTTCTCAATTGGATTTCCAAGGCAACGATTTCCTTCTGTTTATCGACCTGGGTCTTTACTAAGTTCACCTCTAGATTCCCTTTTCCCAAAGCTAATTCACCACAAAGGCTCCCTCAAGTCAAGTAGCTGGGCTTTCCTATGCCTGTACCTGTCAATCATGGATAATGATTTACAGGTAGGGTCACTGGGTGCTGTAGGACTGACATAAACTCCCAGGTCCTTCTATTCTCTGAGCCACCAGGCAACTGGTTCGAGTAATCTGAGGACAGTCCTATTTAGAAGAGTCCTTGGAAACAAAAGCAACGTAGGTACAAGAAGGTAAAAGAAGGGGTGCCTGGGTAGCTCAGTCGGTTAAGCATCTGCCTTCGGCTCAGGTCATGATCCCAGGGTCTTGCAACTGAGCCCCACATGGGGCTCTCTGCTCAGTGGGTCAGTAGGGAGTCTGCTTCTCCCTCTCCCTCTGCCCCTCCCCCCACTTGTGCTCTCTTTCTCACTCTCTCTCAAATACATAAATAAAATCTTAAAAAAAAAAAAGAAGAAGAAGAAGAAGGTAGGAGCGCCTGGGTGGTTCAGTCGGTTAAACTTCTGCCTTTGGCTCAGGTCATGATCCCGGGGTCCTGGGATCAAGCCCCCACGTTGGGCTCCCTGCTTGGTGGGAAGCCTGCTTCTCCCTATCCCTCTGAAGCTCCCCCTGCTTATGCTTTCTCTCTGTCAAATAAATAAATAAATAAAAACCTTAAAAAAAAAAAAAGAAGGTAAAAGGAATCTTAGGTGACCTTTCTTAACGGGCACCTACCAGATCAGGCAGGGATGTCTATTGGGGTGGGCATTGCACACAGCAAAAACTCAGTAAATGCTGAGTCTGGTGTATATAGGGGATAGGCTGAAGATATTTTGCAGGTTTGTAAATATTTTTGCCAATCTGAAGGCAATTTGGTTTGGTTTGGCTTTTCTCAATAGGAAGAGCTGGGAACCATAAGGCGATTGGAATATTATAGTTTGCAATAAATTTGTATTTTGCCAAGGATCAATATAAGCTATACTTATTTCAATTTTTTAGTACTTTATTTTCATCAGTTTGAAAATTGGGGTTTTGCTCCTTTTAAGCTCATGGTACCTTTCTGGTCCTCACATTTCCTCAAAGACTACTGACCTAGAATCTAAATTCTGTTTGCTTGTTCTTTCAGCATTCTAAGACAGAGTTTATCTAATCTTGGCAAATTTTACTCAATTAAAATAATTGTTCTCTTATGTCTTCTCAGCTTTGAGGATTGTTCTTTTCTTCTCAGGCTTGCATCTGTGAGCTGTGGTTTGTACCTGAAGGGTGGATTTCCCAGAGGTACTCCTTCCTGGAGCCTGGAGTCTGGGGACCTGTAGAGGGAGCACCTACGAGGTAGCCCTCTCTACATGGAGAGTTAGGAGTCAGGAGGCTTTGGGTAGCTGTGGCCTCCCCATCACCTTTTGTTTTTATAGCTGGGTATGGCAAGAGAAAAGAAGGCTCTGAGAGTGACCTGCTCTTGGGGGTTTTGACCACTTACCTCTGGAAATACGATTCAGGTGAGCCAGAAGGCTCAGACTTTCTTCCCTGATACCTCTGTTTTCATTGTACAGCTGGGCAATAGACTCCAAGCTCTGCCTGTTGAGGTTAGACGTGCATCCTATTCCAGGAAATAATTACAGTTTAGGCAACTTAAACACATTCACTTGAGATAATGCTTTCTGCAATTCCTTTTCCCCTTCTTTCTCAGCCCAGAAGAAAACCCTGGGGACTCAAAGGTTGGGACTTTAGTGTAATGGGACAGAAGCTTAATATTCACAAGGCCCTTAACAAATGCCAGCTCATTCATTAGTATTATCACACCCAATGGCTGAAATTATGAAGGAGACTTTTCTCATGACATAGCTGCTGCTTTGGTGTGGAAAGAGACCCAGTCACTGTTCTGGCCCAGCCCAAGACTGAGGAATGATGGCCTCTGTGTGAGTGCAATCCAGGAGGAGGATGTGGGGAGAAGAACCACGTTGGGGACAATGAAGAGTAACCAAGACATTAGAGAGGGGGATGAGGATGGCAGCAGCAGGGACCCTCGCTCTGCTGAACGTGGTACTCAGCAACCTGAGTTCTACTGAATGACTACCACGCAAGAGGAGAGGAGCAGCAGAAAGCATACAGCAGAGGAGTCACAAGAAGGGCTTTGGACGTCAGACAACTCGAAGATAGAGAGATAGCTCAACCTTGGGGCAAACCTCTATCTGAGCTTATTTATTCATCTAAAAAGCAGGACTATTCAGGGGCGCCTGGGTGGCTCAGTCATTAAGCATCTGCCTTTGGCTCAGGTCATGATCTCAGGGTCCTGGGATGGAGCCCCACATCGGGCTCCCTGCTCCACAGGAAGCCTGCTTCTCCCTCTCCCATTCCCCCTGCTTGTGTTCCCTCTCTCGCTGTGTCTCTCTCTCTCTGTCAAATAAATAAATGGAATCTTTAAAAAAAAAAAAGTAGGACTATTCATACCTGCCCTATTCTCCCTAGTTGGGCCATTTCTAAGAGTAAGTGAAGTAAGGTATATTAAGTTCTTATAATCTGTGAAGCCCTGAAACACACGACAAGTCCTTAGAAAGATACATATTGCCAGAAGCAGGCAGACTTGGGCCGCCCCTACCGTTTCCTTGGTCAGAAACGCTGAGATGATGTTGCAGCTTTTCTTGAAGGCAGTCATTGATGAAAATAATTTCCTTCAGGTGCCGGTGCAGGCTCTGGATCTCATCTTCTGCAGACATTCCACCAGGACAGGGAATGAGGTAGAAGATGGAGAATTCTCATCACTAATGGGGTGGCCAAGGGCCTCTCAGCAAGATTCCTGCCTTTCGCCATTCTTCTGCCAACTTCCTCTTTCATCAGGGAACACCAGGGGACTTCCTTTAACAGCCCTTAAAGGCCTTCAAACAAAGCATGTTCCAGTGCTAAGCAAACTCCACAGGACCACCTCTCACACAAGGATAAGGGAAGTATAAAGGAGGTTGACACAAGGTGGGAAAATACCAAATAAGCCTTCTGAGTAGGGCTTATCTAGCACTGGGAGAGGTATGGCCACTTCTTATTTAAGACTTTCAGGTACTAGTTAATGTCTCTACTAAATACCTCTCCCACATGATTTATGACTGGACATCTTTAATAGATGACAAAGACCTCCCTCTACATCTCAAGGTGAAATGGGAAATAGGAATGAGGAAGCCTTTGTAAGGGGACTGCCTGGGTAATAAAAAGCACCCACCATTGGCAAAAAGACAAAACCTGACATAGCTTACATCACTATTAAAAAACTCAGCTAACACTGACTGGATTAAGATAGTCTCTTTCTTAGGATGCCTGGGTAGCTCAGTTGGTTGAGCATCTGACTCTTGATTTCCTCTCAGGTCATGATCTCAGGGTTGTGAGATCGAGACCCTCATAGGGCTTTGTGGTGAGGACAAAGTCTGTTTGTCCCTCTCCCTCTGCTCCTCCCCCTGCGTGCTCTCTCTCTCTCAAATAAAGATAAATACATAAAATCTTAAAAAGTTTCTTTCTCATGCCTACAAGAGGACATAAGACATATAATTCTCTAATAATCCAAACTTTTATCCCCAAAGGAAAGTCAAACAGTCAAAGGGAAAGGAGATGAAAGTTGGGGTTTTAATCTACACACACACACACACCAGTGAGGCTTCTACTCCTAGGGGCTCTTAAAGCACTGAGACTAAACCCACAGACATTTTTTTAAAATGGTATCACACAAAGGATGGGAACCCTAGCCATTTACCCAAGGGTTGCCAAGAGCTGAGCCTTGTCCTTAGGGAAACCACCTGATGTTCTGGTACTAAGATGGAACCTTGTAAGGAAGCAAGTCATCTGAGGGGAGATGAAGACTGGAGACTGGAACCATGATAATGCACCTCCAAAAATATGGGCAAGACTGCTAGTATTTCTCAGGCAGTTAGAAAAGCTTAAGGGACACTGTTCAGGAACTATAATTAGCAAGAACATTCCTAGAAAGCTAAGATGCTTCATCTTAGAGGAGGTCTATTAGATTCTGTATACATGCTGAAGTGGTAGCAGAGAGTCTGCCATGATCCCTTCACTCTCAATCTGACTTGCCTGGAGTCCATCCGCTTGCATATGCCAGTGGGGACTAGAGTGACTGAGGTGAGGTGTGGACCAGGAACAATGCAAATTACCTGACCCACCAGGGACCTGTACTTGAAACTTGGTCCCAGAGCTGTGTTCAGCCTAGTCACTTTTTCAAGGTTAATCTTTAGGGCCTGCCTGCAGAGATGATCTCATTCAGCCTAGACAGAGGTGGTAAGCATGTAGAAGCTACTGGAGCTTTATTCTCCATTTTTCCAGTGTTGGTGGAGTTTTATTCTCTTTATAATGGGAGTACTCACTGGTGACTTCTGCAACAGAGCTGGCTTCCTGCACATCAGAGGGGAAAGCACTGCTGCTGGGAGGCTGGTGAGAGTCACAGTGACTGGAATGAGTCAAATACCGTTCATCTAGTGAGTCTTCCGAGACTTCATTCTCTTCTTCCTCCTGGAGCTCCCTGCAGAGCCTGGGGTGGGGGCAGGGAAGGGAGGTAAGACAGGAGATTAAACTAAGGCAACCTGGAACCACAGCTTCACAGCTGGTCCTATCTCAAGCTCCTGGAAGAGACCCCAGAAACCAAAAAGGCCATCTGGATGAGAGAGAAAGCATAACAATCCACTTCTGACTAGGGTTACTGTGCCTAGAGTTCGGTAAAAGGGAGCAGCAGGTGCTCAGTGTGCTGGCCACATAACGTGGATCAGGAAGTAGACTCAACTACTCTCAAATACACTTATGACACACAGAGACCTTAAAATGCTGTGGACAACTTTTGTTTAAAAAATATGAAGTGGTCCACTGAATTAGTGGCTCCTGAGACAATGTCTCACTCTGGGGTTTTTTTGTTTTGTTTTTACCATACAGGTTTTTAGACTACAGAAACCAGGGATCTCTGGCCTTTATGTCAGACTGACTCTAGCTAATTAACCTTGATGAATTACTAGGAAATGGTAACCAATACAAGAACTGCACAGAGAACAGACAACATTGTTTAAAAGGACAGACACATCATTGTATGATGAATGAATGAATGAATGAATGAATGAATGAATGAATGAAATAGGTAAAATCAGCAGTTTCTGAGTTGATTTTCCTGGATCTGGGACTTTGGCCTCTTGGTGTCTTGCTTCTGGAATCTTCTCTAGACTTCACCATTCCATTACCGGCCCTTTCAGCATTCAGTTACCTGGGTGCCAGGGGCTCCTGTCCATCTTCACCCTTCTTATCATTGTAATTTTCTACAAACCAAAAAATAGAAACAGCTAGTCAGAAATTGAGCAGGTCCCATTTCACACATTACAAATATGAGGGCCTATATGATCGGAGGCGTAATACTCTGCATGTTTGTTCAGAATACTCTGAGAGAGAGGGCTTAGGTTGTGTCTTCAGAGAAGTAGCCTGGCAAGCTTTCCTGAGCAATACCGGACGGTCTCTTCCTGGTGTGGCAGATCATCACCATGACATCTACTACCAAGTCAAGGCAAAAAGTTGAAAATGTCTTTTGTCCAGTGCACAGAATACTCATTCAGCTGCCTTTTGGACTTCTGCAGCTGTAATCTTCATTTTTGCCACATAGCTGGTGCTAGACCATGGTTGTATGTCCTTTTAGGCTCTCATAAAGAACCCACTGCAGTCTCTGAGAAGCAACAACTTCAGGAGAACCCACTTAACCTTTCTAACCAAATGACTTGACAAAGACACTTGTGCATGCCAGAGTGTGTGAAGAGAATCTTCCCTCTTTTTCCCCCCCCCCTTTTTTTTCCTGACCCCACCTAGAGACCAGCACAGTTGCTGAACTGTATTGTCAAGGCAGCTGGACAGTGACCTGAACCACAAAAGAGAATCTCTCTCATTAAAAGAACCAGGAAAAAGGGACCTCTTGCCTAAAAAGTGTGAAGAGTGCTCCCTTTTATTTTCTATTTCTCAATTTTCTTGCCTCCTTGCTCTCAAAGTAGCCCCAGTTATGCAGAACTGCAATGCAGTGTGAGAAGAGAAATCTCTGAGAAAACTCAATCTTTCTAAACAGAGGAACTTGGAAAAGGGACCCTTGGGAACTTGAAAGTATAGAAGAAATACCAGAGAGAAGAGAGGCTGGAAAACGGTCTATGAGCTGACAAAAGTACCAGGACTCATCCCCAAACCGAATATGTGTGGAATTGGCCCAACAGATCATGACAAAGGATTAGAGAACTGAATTACCACATAAACCACCATCTACTCCAGACTAAACCTGAGTGACATATTTGCCGGACCAACCCAAACAACAGCATATCAAAGGTACTGAACGCTCACCTGATATTGGAACCACTGCCTATAGAAGGTGAGACAGAACTTGGGAATCTGACCCTAATGGGGTTGATTGCCTGCTAAAAAATAATTTCCAGGCGTGCCTGGGTGGCTCAGTCGTTAAGTGTCTGCCTTCGGCTCAGGTCATGATCCCAGGGTTCTGGGATCAAGCCCCAGGTCGGGCTCCCTGCTCAGCGGGAAGCCTGCTTCTCCTTCTCCCACACCCCCTGCTTGTGTTCCCTCTTTTGCTATGTCTCTCTCTGTCAAATAAATAAATAAAATCTTTAAAAAAAATAACTTCTGGAGGGTTTTAACAGGACCCAGGGTCTTACGATATAATATTCAACCATTTCAATAAATGAATAAAAAGCATTTGATAGAATTTGACATCTATTCAAAATAAAACTCTCAGAAAATAAGGAATAAAAAGGAACTTCCTCAAATAAGGTGGAAACATTTCTTGATTGGACCATGACTCCTCATGTTTGCATTAGGAGACATAATTTTTTCTCCCTGTTGTCAGCAGTCACCATCATAAAACAAAAAACAAAAGATTTGTTTGTTCATTCAAATATGAATAAATAAAACAAAAAAAATTAAAAAGGGAACTTCCTCAGCCTAATATGGCACTATGATCATTAATTAGGAAACTCAATATTATTTTAAGATTTATTTATTTGAGAGAGAGTAGGGGAGGGGCAGAGGGAGAGAACCCACACAGGGCTCAATCCCAGGACCCTGAGATCATGACCTGAGACAAAACCAAGAGTCAGACACTCAACCAACTGAGCCACGTAAGTGCCCCAGAAAACTCAGTATTATTAAAAATGTCAATTCTCCTCAAATTTTTCATAAATTCAAAGCAATGCCACTCAAAATCCCAAGAGGATTTTGTTGCTTTTCTTTTTTTTTTTTTTTTTTAACAGATAATGGCAAGCTGATTGTAAAATTTATATGGAAAGGCAAAGGATCTTGTTTTAGGAAAAGAGTTCTTAGATATAACTACAAAAGCATCATCTGTAAGTTGGACTTCATTAAAATTAAGAAATTCTGCTCTCTGAAAGACACTGTGAAGAGAATGAAAAGATAAGCCATAGTCCAGGAGAAAATATTTGCAAATTTAATATCTCATAAAGGACTTGTATGCAGAAATGTAAAGAACCCTTAAGACTTGATAATAAGAAAACAAACAACTCAATTTTAAAATGACAAAATGTTTGAACACTGGCTTCACCAAAGATATAAGGAGAGTCAATAGGCATTTGAAAAGATCCTTAAAATCATTAGTCATTAAGGAAATGTAAATTAAACCACAATGCCTTCCCCGCCCCCATGCTTATTAAAATTGCTAAAAAGACAAAAAGCAAAAGAACAACAACCTGAAATTATCAAAAGTTGATATTGGGGAACAACTGAAATTTTCACACATCGCCAGTGGGAATCTGAAATGGTATAGCCACACTGGAAAACAGTGTGGCAGTTTCCTCTTCACATACCACGTGACCCAGCAATCCCACTCTTACATATTTACCCAATTGAAGTGAAGTGAAGTGAAAATGTATTTTCACACAAAAACCTGTGTGTGAATCTTTATAGCTATTATTCATAATTGCCCCAAACTGGAAATAATCCAAATGTCCTTCAGTGGGTAAATAGATAAATAAAAGTAGTGTATCCATATAATGGAATAGTACTCAACAGTAGAAAAAGAAACAAACTACTGATACATTCTGGACATGGAAAATCTGTAGGAACAGAAAACAGATCCAGTGGCTCCCAGAAACTGGGGCGGGAGACAATGGTTGACTACATAGAGGCACAAAGGAACTTTTAGTGGTGATGGAACTATTCTGTATCTTGATTGTGGTGGTGCTTACACCACCCTATATGCATTTCTCAAAGCTCACAGCACTGACACTACAGGGAGCCATTTTACTGTAAATCAGTTATCCTTAAAAGAAAGAGGAAATGTCTGTGGGGGCTCCCCTTGGGCCCAGGTGAGCGACGAAGGTAGGTATTTCCACCTGATAGTATCACTATCAATAGGCTGAGAAGGGCACAAAACAGTAGGACATCTGGCTAAAAAGTCGCTCGTAGAGTCCTGGAAGCATAAGTCCTGGAGACTTATGTGAGGCTAGGATCTTTGTGAGGACCTAAGGGTCTCCATGGCCTGTAAGCCAACTTACCAGTGGTGAGTTTGCTGGCAAGGTTCTCTGCCAGCTGGCTTCCTTGGGCCAGTTGTTCACAGAATCTCTGTCCCTGGTAGCGGGCAATGTCAGTGCTCCTGAGGAGGCCTTCAAAAGACTTGACCGTGCTCTTTGTATGCTGAATGAAAAGATAACAGACACCTTTCCCTTCCCGTATCCTCTGTCGTAAGTGGGTCAGTTCTTGTGCCTGAGCCTGAATTAGGGGATCATATTTCCTAAAGTAAGAAAAACAAGTAAAATGTAACAGTGCATAGGTTATGGGAGTTTCAGCAGAGACATCTCGTAGAATGCCCCTAAGGAACTTCCCAAGTTGAATTTTTACACAGGTTGTATGACTTGCCTGTGGCAGAGGGAATGAGGAAACAGCATTGGGTTTGGTTCTTTGTTTTTTATTAACTTTACTTTGAAAAGATGCCCCTTCAGTTCCTCAATTCAGCCCACATCCACTTCCATGGATTATATATCATCAAGCATTATGCAGAAAGTGGCGTGCACATATGCACAAGCCAGATATAGAAGTGTTGGGTGGGTACACGTGGTGTTGATTCAAAGGATGAAAAGAAAAATCAATGAAAGGGTCAAGAAGCATAGCATTCTTTTCAGTGACATGCAAATAAGCCATAATCCGTAAGGAGACACTAAAGAGTAAATAAAGTTCTGAGTTACAACAATTACATCATTCTAAGTGGGTTTTCACCATTTTCTAATGATTATATAAATATTTTGCATGGATTCCAATCTAAAATGTGAGCTCTCTGAGGCTAGAGATAGTGCCACATATTATGCAACTTACAGTACCCAACGGAGTGTACATACACAAGTAGGTATTCAGTTAATACCACATAGAACCACATAATCCCAAAGCTGGACTAGACATTTATAGTCATCTACCTCATCTGATGCCTGAATCTCCTCCCTGCTGTCCTACTAAGTGATAGTCTACAGACTGTCTTTCAAACTCTATTCCATAGAGCTCCTGTAAAGTGTCAGAGCTGGTGAAGACATAGACTAGAGAACAGAGGCTCTAGACCTAGGCTTCCTTCAATCAAGTATCTCTGCTTTAGATTTTACATATTTGAGCTTCCCAGATTTCATTTCAACAAAGGGTTAAAAGACATCTTGAATGCCACAATCTACCCTATATTTGAAACCCTCTGAGGATAAACAATGCTAGTCCTCAGTACTAAATTATTAATAAACTATTTTCCAGACAACAGCTGCTTGATTATCTATATACCCAATAGCCCTACCAGTTAATACTCCACATAGCATAATACTTAGAAAAAAAAAAAAATCAAGATTGAGAAGGAGAAACATTTTTGTCATGAAAAGGCACTTTGGAAAGCTTGGAAAATATTTCTTGTAGTAGAAAATGTTAGTTCATTAATGACAACCACCACACCTATAAAAAAATAAAAGTATAGAGGTGCCTGGATGGCTCAGTTGCTAAGCGTCTGCCTTCAGCTCAGGTCATGGTCCCAGGGTGCTGGGATCGAGCCCCGCGTCAAGCCCCGCATCGGGCTCCCTGCTTGGCGGGAAGCCTGCTTCTCCCTCTCCCACTCCCCCTGCTTGTGTTCCCTCTCTCGCTGTGTCTTTCTGTGAAATAAATAAATAAAATCTTTTAAAAAATAAATAAGTAAATAAATAAATAAAAGTATAATAATTACAGAAACTATTTGTTGAGAGCTTCATATGTGTCAGAGATGGTTCTAACTTGTATTAATGCATTTAATCTTCATAACCCTCTGAGGGTTATGATACTGTTAGTATTTTCATTTTACAGATGAAGTTGTACCTCAGTTGAGGTAACTAAGATTCAAGAAAGTTAAGTAAATTTGGGGCACCTGGGTGGCTCAGTTGGTTAAGTGGCTGCCTTCGGCTCGGGTCATGATCCCAGGGTCCTGGGATCGAGCCCCAGGGTCCTGGGATCAAGCCCCACATCAGGCTCCTTGCTCAGCAGAGAGCCTGCTTCTCCCCTGCCTGCGCTTCCCCCTGCTTGTGCTTGCTCTGTCTCTCTCTCTCTGGTTCTGTGTCAAATAAATAAATAAAATCTTTTAAAAAAAGAAAGTTAAGTAAATTTGCCCAAGGTCACACAGCTAGAAGCCACATTGCTAGTACTCCATCTCAGGTGTCTGTCTCCATTTTATTCCTATGATATTTAAGGGAGAACCCCAGAGACCTAACTACCCCCTAATTCCCACAGCCCCGCCAGTTGTCTTTACCTAGTTCTGTGCCTGCCACGTACTTTTCTATCCCTCTCCTTGGACAAATGCGCTCTTTATACTAGCAGCCTGGGCTGCCCCACTTCAAATAGTAATTCACACATTCCCACACAGGTACCTACTTACCCAAGCCTTGCAGCTGGTCTCATCTTCTCTGCCAGTTGCCTGTCAAACTGTACTTCTTCCTCCAGCACGGATTCGATGAGGTCTTTGTACTCTTCACTCTCTGAGAAAACAGACACACCTGCCTCAGGGGAATGCTGGACATGCTGCTGTGCTCGCTGCCTTCAAAGGAGGAGGCAGGATCCATCCCAAGGACAAATGGAACCCTGGCAACCAGGCTCCATGCTGGGAGCTCCACATCTCATTCCTCAATCTCCCAGATTACATGGCATTTTAGATATGAGGAAAGAGAAGCTCATGGGCAGGTAACTTACTCAAGATAATTGAACTGGAAGGAGACAAGTCAGAATTCATATCCCCTGAGGTCTGACTCCAAATCTTGGGCCACTTTACCAAGCCTTGTAGCCTCTTAGGTAAAGCATTAACCTGGGACATAAAGTAGTGATTTCCTGTGTGTTGGAGAAGGCTCCAAAGTTTGTAGGACTGATAGTTCTCCCATGTTGAGAGTTTCAATAATCCCCCCAGTATTTCAAAAACTTCCAAGTTTATTTGGATACAACTGTGTAATATGTATAAGGAGGGGAAAAAAATCTGAAAGATATATGCTCGAATGCTACCAGGTGTTGTGTTAGAATAGAGGAGAACTAATACATAGTGCTTCCATGGCATTGTTCTAGTAGATTTTCAAGAATTATTATCATGTAATCATCACCACTAGCTAAAAAGGTAAATATTATTATTACCATTACAGATGAGGAAACTGAGGTACAAAGAGGATAACTTGGATTTGACCCCAGAAGTCTGGCCCAGGATACATGCTCTTAATCACTGCACTGTATTATCTTTATACTAAGATCTAGGGTGATATCTCTTTTCTTCTCTAGCTTCAAAAAATTTGCCTTACAATTGTGATTTTAATGAGCGATGTAAAAAAAAAAAAAACCCTTATATTTCCACACCCCAAAGCTCATCTTTTCCTTTTTTATTTTTAAGATTTTATTTATTTATTTGATAGAAAGCGAGCACAAGCAGGGGTAGTGGCAGGCAGAGGGAGAGGGAGAAGCAGGCTCCCCGAGGAGCAGGGAGCCCGATGCGGGGCTTGATCCCAGGGAGCAGGGAGCTCGATGTGGGGCTCGATGCGGGGCTTGATGAGGGGCTCAATCCCAGGACCCTGGGATCATGACCTGAGCTGAAGGCAGTCACTTAACCAACTGAACCACCCAGAAGCCCCTTTCCTTCTTGAAAAAGTAGGCTTTTTAGCTTTTTTCTCCATGTCTAGTAAGTTGGATAGCAAATTTTATCCCCCATTGATTTATTGAAAAATAACTGTAGAAATTTGAAAGCAAACTCTACTTCAATATCAGCAAGAATCCTCCTCTAATATTCCTGTCTCTTATGTGTCCTCACTTACATCATGATTCCTTCAGTCACTACAGCTTCCTGCCGCCTCCCCTGTGGCCCCCCCATTACCCACAGGTTTGGGATTGTCCAAGGATTTCCAAATGTGAGAGCTGAGCATGGAGAGGGAAGGGCCAGCTCCTCCATTCTCATTTTGGCTCCACGTCTCAAAGCCCAGATCCTGGACTAGCTTGCTGTCTGCAAAGTTCATATTCAGGGAGAAATCGAAAAGGTGTTACAGAGTCTCTGATTTTCCTGGAAATACTTTCAATCTCACCAGAGTGTGAGGAACAGCTTCTTAAAACTCATATGGGAAAAAAAATCTTGCTCCAGGCATCAGGACTTCCCTCTGCGTCTGCTATCGATGTTCTGATCTCCAGGCATCTGCGGTTCAGCGGGGAACAGACAGCTTTAAGCTCCTATAAGGCAGGTAGAGAATACTAGTACACTCCCAGGGCAGCTAGCACAATGCTTTGCAAAGGGTACTTAATAAAAGTGATACTATATGTTTCTAGAATCTGACACATGTTCCTGAGAGAGAAAAGATAGTTCAGTGTCTGAAACAGGGTTTTAGCCTCTCTTGCCTCCCTACCTCTCACTGTAAACTTTACTCCTTTGTGCCTCAGTGTCTCCATCTTTTGCAAATTGAGGGTAAAATACCCACTTCTACCTTTCCAGGAGTATAGTCAGGACGAGATATATTTTGATGGAGAGAGAAGAATAAAGTTTGGAGAGTGTTTAGTTTCTCATAGGGAAGTTAGACAATCATTTATCACTCTGGTGACTGTGAACCCATAGGGCTTACTGTATTTCTGCAGCTGGTTGGCCAGGATGTAAGCAGTAGCCTTGGATGTGAGGAATTTCTCCGTGAGGTCTCGGAAGTTCTGTTTGTTTTTTTCCAGCTGGGAGCACAAGTACTGGTTGGTTTCCAGGACGCTCATTTCTGTCCTCGGATCAGAGAAAGTGGTGAGAGATTCTGCCATGCTGAAGCTTGTGGTGGTAGAAGAAGTAGAGCCAGGACCTGGGGAGCAGAAACCCAATAAATAATTAGAAACAAGTGAATAGATTATGGTGATGGCTGCACTGCCTGGTAAATTACTAAAAATCATTGAACTGTACAATCCTAATCAGTGAGTTTTATAGTTTGTAAATTATACCTCAAAATTTCATTAGGTGGGAAAAAAATGGACTTCAACAGGTCTAAAGTATGCAGATATAATTCATACTTACTTTGGGGCCAAACTTTTTCAGCATTCCACAACTGTAAGAATTCTTAACCACAAAAACAAGGTAGAATATACCAGAGCTCAGAGCCTGGGGCACTGCCTGCAACTCAGGCTCTGGCAAGAGTGCCAGATGGAGTACCCAGCCTGCCAGGTAACTGTTTGGAGTCACAATAATAGAACTGGAAAGTGGGGGGTGTCATGGAATCTTAGGAGCCCCTGTCTTCCAGTTGCGGAGGCCTCGCTGATACACAAGGTCACCTGGTCTGTTGTGAAGTCCCCCCAAGCCCCCAGCAGCCACTCTCAGTATTTGTGTGCCCATGTGCTGATACCACACCTCTTTCTAAAATTTAAGCATATTTTTCATTGTTTATTCTTGTAAGTGCATAGAAAACATGAAGGAATCAATATTTTCCCAGATTCTTTCATTGTCTTAAGGACTGTCATGAAGTCACTTCACTTTTCCGTCAGGAAAAATTTAAAACTTTTTGGTAGTCTTGGTGTTCTTCTTTGGTTCTCTAGTTTTATTCCACATCAGTTTAATATTATAAGAAAAATTCTGAGTATAATATTCAGTGTGTGAATAATTAATTTATAAAGATTTCTATCCTATGTCTGAATTTTCTTCTTGCCATAGCCCAGGGTTATGTCTGCTTCTTTTCCCTCATTGAAGAAATATATTGGCTTTTCATTAAACTTGGAAGTCGAGTTTGACATCCCTATTTCCTAGCCCCGCCCTCCTCCTGTATGTGTGGATCGCTTTGTGTTTTAATCTCTTTATACATATATTGTGATTGTCACTTACGAAATTCTTTCTAGCTCCACAGGGTATCTTTCCCATTTGTCAAAGTCATTGAAAGAGTTTTTTGTTGTTTTTTTTTTAAGATTTTATTTATTTATTTGATAGAGAAACAGGGAGAGAGCACAAGCAGGCAGAGCGGCAGGCAGAGGGAGAGGGAGAAGCAGGCTCTCGCTGAGCAGGGAGCCCGACGCAGGGCTCTGTCCCTGGACCCCGGGATCATGACCTGAGCCAAAGGCAGATGCTTAATCATCTGAGCCACCCAGGCGCCCCTGAAAGAGTTTTTGTATATGTCTTTGAATACATGTAGTGGCCACCTTGGGATGACTTATAAACTAATGTTATTCTTTTTTTTTTTTTAAGATTTTATTTATTTATCTGACAGAGTGCAAGCAGGGGGAGCGGCAGGCAGAGGGAGAAGCAGGCTCCTTAGGAGCCCAATGTGGGACTCGATCTCAGGACTCCGGCAGGGAGAAATTTTTTTTAACAACAGAAATCACACAATGAGGTGGTGGAAGTGAAAACAACTGTCAGCAATCTCTAACCAACACTAAATACAACCAATTACAATGGATTCAAATCCTCTCAAATTGGGTATAAAAGTAAGTTCCAGCTATGGCAGTGTGTTAGACAGAAAAGGGCTATATATTAAGAATAGTACAAGTCTAGGGGCACCTGGGTGGCTCAGTCGTTAAGCGACTGCCTTCGGTTCAGGTCATGATCCCGGGGTCCTGGGATCAAGCCCCACATAGAGCCCCGCATGGAGCCCAGCAGGGAGCCAGGCATCGGGCACCCTGCTCAGCGGGAAGCCTGCTTCTCCCTCTCCCACTCCCACTGCTTGTATTCCCTCTCCCTCTCTGTCAAATAAATGAATAGAATCTTCAAAAAAAAAAAAATAGTACAAGTCTGTACCAGGCTAATTGTAAGGCACTGTAAGTGAAGATATGACTCTCATACAAAGACAAAGGGCAGAGGGATGCTTTTAAATTGGTTGAAGAAGTGATATTCTAGTGTCTACAGGAAATGTCAAATTGTTTTTCACTGACTGCCTTCTGTGGCCAAGATGATGTGATGAAGGAAAGAAATCTTGGAATTTTCACTTTTTATCCATCCTGTATAGGTCTCTGCAAGACATCACAGTTTAAAAGCTAGGCTATTTTTTCCTTGGTCTTTTCTAGACACTCAAAAGAAGCTTCAGAGGTGAGAAACTCAATTATCACCCCAATTTTCCTGAGTAACTCAGCGCATACGCAAAGAGCCAGCCTCCTGAACTTTCACTGTATAATGAACTGGTGAAAAAAATGGGAGGAAAGGGTTTGGGAGGCACCAAGCAATGGAAGGGCAGAGTTTGCTTCAGCCAGGGAGGAAATTAGCTTTCCATAGGTCCACACTAGATTTAGGACCAGACACAAGAGTCTGAACTAATTTTTTTTTTTTTTTTAAGATTTTTAGTAATCTCGGGCGCCTGGGTGGCTCAGTCATTAAGCGTCTGCCTTTGGCTCAGGTTACGATCTCAGGGTCCTGGAATCAAGTCCCGCATCAGGCTCTCTGCTCTGCAGGAAGCCTGCTTCTCTTTCTCCCACTCCCCCTGCTTGTGTTCCCTCTCTCACTGGGTCTCTCTCTGTCAAAAAAAAAAAAAAAAGATTTTTAGTAATCTCTACACCTAACATGGGGCTCAAACTCACAACACTGAGATTGAGTTGCATATTCTACCAACTGAGCCAACGAGGTGCCCCATTTTCTGATATTTTTCTAGAAGTCTACTATCTATTTGGGAAGATTCCCGCCGCCGCCCCCCCCCCCCCCCCCCCGCCCCACCAGAATTAGGCTCTTTCAAATCAGATATTTTGATTTGAGTGCCATTACTTTATAGTGCTACTTTACATAAATCCCCTATGCAAGTCTTTGCTGCAAGTGTTTTCTATGTGCTACCTGTTTTCCAAAGAGAACAGCTGTGTAAAGCTGTTTTAGAATTGCTTTTTCAAAGTCCTTCCAGAGACTCGTTCTGATTAGACCTACTCCAGCAGTTGAGAAACAAGCATCAGTGGTTCAGTAGCAGAATTCTGGCCTTCCTTGTGGGAGGTCTGGGTTCCATTGCTGGTCAAAGGAGGGTTTTCCTTGCACTTTTTCGTGTCCAGTGCTCTCTGTTGGATTATCTATTGCACTAGCAGGACAGGTTATTACAGGGTTGTGGGTCTCAGGAGGCAACGCTAAAAAGGAAAAAAGGCAACTATACCCCTTAGGCTAATTCCAAAGCAGAACAGGCTCCAAACAAGGGATTTTTCAGAGCTCTCTGTCTTTGAAAGGACAGGTGAGTATGGTGGGTCATTTTGAATACTTGAAACCAAAGCCATTGCTACTTCTGATCTTTCCACGGGCAGATGTCTAGAATTTTAGGCGTCTTCAGGTCACTGATTAGCATGCTGGGTCTTGGTCTGACCACTGAGCAGCGTCTCACTCTGGAGTGAGGATCAAGAAATGAAGGTCCAGGAAGGAGGGAAACTGGAGCCCAGCAGACACCCTGGTGACTGGGGAGGCATTAGCCGCCTAAGGAAAGGAAAGGTTTGTGTGGAAGAATTAGCGTGAACATGATGAGGGAAGCTACAGGAAAGGCCTCAGACTTTTCTGTGGAAGTGGAAGTAGGCCCTCGACTTTGGTGGTCTTGGTAAAATTAAGGACAAGAGTGAGCCCCAAGTAGAGAGCAGCACGTACAAGAGAAGCATTATCACCCCTGCTTATTTTACATCCCCCTAAGCAAGACTTTTGGTCATGGGGGTCATGTGGGGGAGGGTCATGACAGTCGCTGGCTCTGGAGGACTGCAGGAGGAGACTCTGGAAAAGGCTCTTGGAGTCAAATCGTTTGTTTAGGCCTGTTTTCATCAACTCCTTTCCTCAGCAAAGAGTGGGAGAGGTTGCCGAGGAGAGGCGCCCGTGAGACCCGGGGTCCCCAACATCACCAGGTGGACTCCGGGGGACGCAGCAACCGAGGCGGCGCGGACCGAGACCGCTTTCGGGAAGGTTCGGCGGCCCCGAACTGGACCCGGGGTCTTCCCCCTAACGACGCGCCGCCCTGCGCTTCCACCCTACCTCCGCCGATGCTCTGCACGCTCGGGCCCGAACTGTCCTCTTGGACGCCGGCCTCTCTCCCGCCACACAGCCGCTCTGTCAGAAACTCGTGTGTCTTCTTTCGTCGGCCGCGGCCTTGGAGCCACGCTTCTCCTTGCTGCCCGCTTTCGGCAGACGACCCTCCCGGTACAGGCGGGGAGAAGGACTCCACTCACGACCCCCGCTCCGCTAACACTTCAGGCTTTGGGACCTTTAACCTCGGGACCGGGCCTGGGCCGCCGTGGACACTCCCCCTGCGCTCTGCGCGTCAAACTACCCTCTTCCGGGCCCGGCCTCGAGGGGCAGGGGCAGCGCCGGGCCCCCTCAGCGCGGCCCCTCTCGCCGGTGCGAGCCCCGCACCCCTGCGCGCGGCCTGCGGACCAGCTCCGGGCGGCGTCGATTCAGTGTGTCGGGCGGGCGACGAACTCGCGACCCCCGCACCCGCTGCCCTCGCGGCCCCGCAGCCCGCACCTGCTGCCCTCGCGGCCCCCGCACCCGCTGCCCTCGCGGCCCCGCAGCCCGCACCCGCTGCCCTCGCGGCCCCGCAGCCCGCACTCGCGGGCCCTAACGTCCCGGCCCGACTGAGCTGCCAAGAGGCCCAGGCGGGAGGGACCGGCAGGAGAAGGGCAGCCTCCCCTTTCGGTCCTGCCCAGTATTAGGTTCCCAGAACGCTTTGGAAGAGACAGAGAGGGAGAGGTGGAAATAGAGCCAAGGGAAGGGAAGAACTCCGTGCGATTTTCCTCATCTGAAAACCACATGAAGATGAAATCGGGGTCCTGGCGCTGGTGAAGGTGAGTCGAGCTCCCATCTTCAGTGGGAGCCAAAGCCTACCTGGCTACTGATAGAGAAAAGACGTTCGGGTTCGAAGCCGAGGGCCAAGAACTTGAGATGTCTTTGGTGCAAAAAGGTGGTTTTATTAAAGCACGGGACAGGACCGGTGGGCAGAAAGAGCTGCCCCGGGGTCATGAGGAGTGGTTGACTATATACTCTCAAGTTGGGAGGGGAATAGGGATGGTGTAGGTCTCTGGGAAATTTTGGAAGCAAGGTTTCCAGGAACTTGAGAGGGCTAGCTATTGTTGGGAAAAGGTCATTTATTACTGTATAATAAAACCCGAGTCATGAGACCCTTCAGGTGTATATCTGTGGATCATATGCTTGGGGAACGATTGCCAACATGTATCTTGTGGGGTAGAGATAAAGGAAGTTTCCAAAGGAATTTTTATTTGTTAAAGTAGATTTACAGGATCCTGGGAATTGGGCTAGATTGCCTTTTGCCCTTGGCAAAGTATTAACATCCAGGCAGCTGAGTTTCTAGAGGAATGTCATTCTGCCTGTTTCAAGGACTGATCAATGGGCCGTAGATAGTAAGGACATTTTAAAAAAAAGATTTTATTTATTTATTTGACAGAGAGAGAGCGAGAGCCGGAACACAAGCAGGGGGAGTGGGAGAGGGAGAAGCAGGCTGAGCAGGGAGCCCGATGTGGGGCTCGATCCCAGGACTCTGGGATCATGTCCCAGGACTCTGGGATCATGACCTGAGGCAAAGGCAGATGCTTAACGACTGAGCCACCCAGGCGCCCTGATAGTAAGGAAATTTAATAATTTTTCTTCTGCCTTTGTTTTCCACATCATCTACCAGTGAGTAAGCAGCCCCTGTTCCTTTTGGCACTTGAACATCTCTCCCTGGGCTTTCTGTGGATTCCAAGGATGCAACTGCTAAGTTTTTTTTTTTTTTAATATTAAGGATTTTATTTATTTATTTGGGAGAGAGAGAGAGAGCATGAGTGGGGGGGAGGGTCAGAGGGAGAGGGAGAAGCAGACTCCCAGCTAAGCAGGGACCCTCCGACTTGACTTGAGGGCTGGATCCCAGGAGATCATGACCTGAGCCAAAGGCAGGCACTTAACCAACTGAGCCACCCAGGCGCCCCTGGTAAGTTTATTTTTAAGGCACTTATTTGAAGTAAAAGTACTTTAAAATCTTTTAGCAAAGGAAATGGTTTCTGATGGGTTTTGAATGAGGACTTCCAGGTGTGGGGGAAACTAGAGAAAGCAACTGTAGAGGCCGCAACAGGCTTGAGTGATAGAATGTAGAAAGGGCCCACAGCAACCCCCTGGCTGAATACCAGGTGACCCGCCTCAAAATATCTGTAGGCCCTAACTAACCAATGAGCTATTTGCAACCAGACACGGTTACCAAAAAAGGGAAAATGCCATAGTCGCCACACATCCTCACCTTCCTCCTTTAAATACAGCCCCCACCCACTGCCTGGTTGCCAACAGTCTCTGCTTTGCTGACCTGCCCGATACTTCCTTGCAGTGTATTCAATAAACTTCTATCTCCTTTGTTCTGCCTCAGGTGAATGCTTTCACCACCGGTGCCACCGCCCCCCCCACACCCTATCAGGCAGGCCCCACATTTGGGGGCCCCATCCCAACAGGTGACACCACAGCAACTACAGTTGAGAGTGTCACACACCTCGGGGCACTTCAGCCAGGTAGGTTTGACCTCCAGGTTGGGCCTGTCTTAACTTTCAGTGCATTGTTTGTGGAACTTACTTAAATATGCATTCAAAAAATATATAATAAGTACATCAAGTCCACCTTTTGCTATTTTTACCCAGATAGAAAAGAACTAATGATAAAGTGTCATAAGATAGCCTTTAAATATCTGATATTTCCATTAAAATTCTTCCTCTCTTATATATAACCATCCAGCCTCCTTTTATCCAAAATGTGATATCCATGGCCAAACCCTAAAATCAATTTACTGGTTCCAGCTTATTCTTCCTCCTACTGTATCTAAACCTCACTCCGATCTTCCTTCATATGCCAAAAAAAGAAAAAAATACACTCTCCTGGAGTTGCCAATTTGCAACCTTATGTTTGACAAATCAGTGTAGCAAATGGGGCTCTCCATAAGACTCTCCCTAGAATTAAGCAGAAAATTTAAATAACACATTATTTTCCATGATCAGAAATAATTAAAAGGCCTTGAAAGTGAACTAATTTTACTTCAAGAAAAAAATCCAGAGGAAATGCTAAGTATTGTAGACATTGTGCCTCTCCATTATCTTTGCAGACAACTGAAGATTTATTCTCTTCAGAGGGTACAAAATATCTTTAGCCACATGATCAACCAGTACACGTAAGGACATGGATACAATACTAAAGTGAGAGCGGCAAAGTAACAGCATACTTTAATCTGTGTGGTGATTACATAAGTATATGCATATTTCAAAATTTATTGAGCTGTGCAAAAAAAAAAAAATACAAAGCTGGCAAACTAAGGGGTGCCTGGGTGGTTCGTCAGTTAAGTGTGTGACTCTTGATTTTGGCTCAGGTCGTGATCTCAGGGTTGTGAGATTGGACTCCACCCTGGACATGGAGTCTGCTTAAGATTCTCTCTCTCCCTTTTCCCCTCCTCGTTCATTCTCTCTCTTAAAAAAAAAAAAAGCTGGCAAACTTATACTATTAACTTTAAGACTTACTATAAGCTCTTCTAAGCAAAACAGTGGACAGTAGCATAAGGAAAATAGTATAGATAAACGGAACTGAGTTGAGAGGCCTGAAATAGACTCACACCTATATGGTCAGTTGGTTTTCAATAAAGACTTAAACCAATTCAATGGGCAAAGGAATGTTATTGAAACCAGTGGTGCTGGAAGAAAACTCTATTCCTATCTCACAAAAGTTAATTTTTTATGACTCATGGATCAAAACATTAAAGTTTTTAGAAGAAAACATATGAAAATATCTTTGTGAACTGGGTAGGCACTTGAACAGACTTGAACAGACACTTTAGAAATAATGATATAATAGTCAATAAACACATAAGAGTGCTCAGTATCATTAGTTGTCAAGAAAATGGAAATTAAAACCACATTGAGATATCATTACACTCAGGAGAATAAATAGAAGTCTGAAAACACCAAATCTTCGTAAAGATTTGGAACAATGTTAAAAAAATCATTCACATTTGTTAAACAGTAAGGCAGGCTTTATTCAGGAGGCCTACTACTAGGGTTTTCTTTTAGACTAGCCTAGGCTCAACTCCAAGTCCAACAAGGGATAGTGGGAATGTATAGCCTGGAACAGGAACAGAGAGAGGTTTAGTGAAGAAAAATTTACTAAGAGGAAACATCAGGGGTAAGAGAGAAGATTCTGGCTAAATCAACCCAAGGGACTCTTGCTGAAGGCCTGCCAAAATGATCAGGTACCACCCCGGTGATGGTGGAGAATGAGGAACCTGACCAGATATCATGGGAGGGGGAATTCTGGTTAAAAGGACTTGGTAGGATTCTTGCTAAAATTGGACAACACAAAGACAAACTCAGAAGTCTGAAAATCAGGGCCTACTTGAGAAGAGAGTTTAGAGGAGTCTGACAGAGTTTGGTCAAGGAGAGAATTTTTGTCAACAACCAGAGCACTCATACATTGTTGTCATGACCATAAAATGGTACAACCACTTTGGGAAACATTTTGGCAGTTTCTTATAAAATTAATCAAACCCTCTCTTAGGTGTTTGTCCAAGAGAAATTAAAAAAGAATGTGTATATGAAAACACTTATAATAAGAATGCTCTTAGCAGATTTATTCACAACAGCTCAAATTGAAAACAATCCAAATATCCATTATCGGGAGAATGGTAAAGAAATTGTGAAATCTCTATGTGATGGAATCCTACTCAGCAATGAAAAGGAATGAAAATCTGATACACTAAATAACATGGATAAAATTCAAAGACATTATGCAGAGAGAAATAAGTAGACATAAGCATACATACTCTGTGATCCCATTTACAGGAATTTCTAGAAAAAGCAAAACTTAAGGTGAAATAAATAAGGATAGTGGTTGTCAAAAGATTCAGAGGATAATGACAATATTCATGATTCTACTGCTTTTAACATGAATGATCTGGTATTTCCTAAATCCAAGCACATCTGACAACAGAATGAAGTAGAATGCTCTTAGTCCCATTTTATAGAACAAAGAATGAGATAATTGAAGTATATTTATAAGCCATACAAGGGCAAAACCATTTATTTTAAATTGAAGTATAATTAGTGTCATATTAGTTTGGGGTGTGCAATATAATGATTCAAAATTCTATAAATTCTATACATTACTAAATGCTAATCACAATAGGTGTATTCTTAATCCCATATATCTATTTCATTCATCCCCCGCCAGGGGCTGAATGAACCATCTTTACAACCAAGAGCTTGTCCTCTGGAGCATACATTAGTTCGGTCTTTCTTCTTAGACAGTATATCAGGATTCTTCAGCTGTAGGGATCAGAAGGGAGAGGGAGAGGGCAAGTGAGGGAGGGATGGAAGTAGAAATTCTTTCATCCCCTCCCTGTCTCTTCCTCCCTCCCTACCCCCCCTCTCTCCGCTTCTTTCTCCCTCCTGCTTTTTCTACCACACCCGGCTCTGACCCTTCTCCCCCCTTCTGTTATATAACAAAAACAATTCTCGCCATTCTGGATCTGGCTTCTGTTCTCCGCCCCGCCCCCCCCCCCCCCATCCCCCCAAGGAGGTCTCATTGCCCTTTTCCAACCCCCGTTCCCACCCACTCCCCCCCCTCCCATGTTTCCTTTCCTGCCCTAGGGATCTACCCCGCCTGCCTCAGTGAGTGAGTACACAACTCCGCTGAGCTGGGCGTGGGGAGCTCAAGCGCCTAGGGTGCTCGGTAGGCCTTTCAGGTTGCCCGCTGCACGGAGGCTGAGCAGTCAATCCTAATAAAGGCTTTATACAAAGAACTTTCTGCTTTGAAAAACTTCATTATTTCCATTCTCAGGGTTCTTTGCGGGACTAGAAGCTAAACAACAATGTATTTAACAAGTCTTAACAGTGCTTCAGACCCTGTTCTCTGGGAGGAGACACCACGATCCCTGCCTTCCTGGAGTCCGGTGTTAGACACGGGAAACCAAACAACACACCGTCCCCCTCTAGGCCTCTTGGGGAAGGGCAGGCAGACTCTCCTTTGGGTGAAGGCGGAGCAATGGAAAGAGCCACCACCGGAGCACAACAGGCCTTCAGCTTCCCAAAGACCCCACGGAGGTCAGGTCCGGGGAATTGCGGCCCCGGGGTCTATGCAGGTGCTGGCGGTGAGGCAGGTCAGGAGCAAAGTGTGGCAAGGCTGTTCCGCTGCCCTTAGAGTTTCGGAATCACCCAATGCACCAGTTTCAAATGAGACAAACAACATGATCTATCTCTGTTCTGCAAAGCTATAAAAATTGCGGTTTTCCTGCAGAATGGACAACAATAAATCCTGGGGTGCAAGTTCCAACTGCCTACGAAATCGGGGGAACTGCAACATCAGGTCTCTGTGGCGCAATCGGTTAGCGCGTTCGGCTGTTAACCGAAAGGTTGGTGGTTCGAGCCCACCCAGGGACGTGTGCCTGGCTTTTAACTCAATTCCTCCTGTTTCCTGCTGTTTATCACCTGCAGATTTTCTCACATAAAATCTATGTTACTGGATTCTAGGTCCTACGACCTCACATCAGCTAACTCTTAAATAAGATCCACCCACCCCACCCCCCCAACTTCATTCTCTTAGAATATCTGCTAGCCTATCAGCTTTATACCCCTAAACAGGAACTCAGACAGAAATAAGAACCCATGTTCTGGTGGGGTAAAGTTTTTTATTCTGCTCTTAAACATTGGATGAATAAGTTAAACTTTTGTGACTGAATTTTTTTAAAAGTCTAAATTTGTTTGCATTCATTGTTCAAAATTGCTTGGGAAGATTGTTCTTAAGGGTGCTTACTTTAAAAAAAAATTAAG
>NC_058406.1:101446594-101638101 GCF_002201575.2 Neomonachus schauinslandi | reverse complement strand
AGTCTTAATTTTAAAAAAAGTAAGCACCCTTAAGAACAATCTTGCCAAAGTAAGCAATTTTGAACAACGAATGCAAACAAATTTAGACTTTTCTAAAATTGAGTCACAAAAGTTTAACTTATTCATCCAATCTTTAAGGGCAGAATAAAAAATTTTACCCCACCAGAAGCTGGGTTCTTCTGTCTGAGGAGTTCCTGTTTAGGGCTATAAAGATGAAAGGCCAGCTGATATTCTGAGAGAATGAGGTTGGGGAGGTGGGGTGGGTAGGTGTTATTTAAGCGTTAGCTGATGTGAGGTGAGAGGACCCAGAATCCAGTAACTTCGATTTTAGGTGAAGAAATCTGCACGTGATAAACTGAAGGAAAGAGGCCGAATTGAGTTAAAAGTCATGCACACGTCCCTGGGTGGGCTCGAACCACCAACCTTTCGGTTAATAGCCGAACGCGCTAACCGATTGCGCCACAGAGACCCGTTCCCGTCGTTCCCACCTCCTTAGGTAGTAAGTACCTGCTAACCTCCTGGACGTGCCATCCGCTAGATAACAGGAGTTCCAAAGCCTTGGAAAACCGGAAACCAGGATCGGAGTCGACGCAGCGTGTTCATCAGGCGAAGCCCTGCGTTGAGCGGTTCTGAAGACAAAAGGGCAACCCAACGGTCTCGCCCCATTTGCTCCCCACCGCCTCAAATGCTAGCGTCCCCGCGGTCTGAGGCGAGTGGGCTCCACCGGAAGCTGCAAGTCGGTGGGCTCGCCTGACTTGGCACTTGCCGTTTCTCCGCCTTCACCAGACCGCCCTTCGTCGCCACTTCTCCTCTTGCCCAGGACGCAAGTGCGTGCTGGAGGGGGTGGGAAGGATATAAGCGGTCGGAAGGAGAGCATTTGTCCACCATGCAGGGATGTCTTCGTGGCTGGAGGGGTGCTTCCGCTGCCTTCTTCGGTTTCCAGTGCCAAGCAGGGAAGCCCTACGAGGGCAGTGGTCATGGTGATGGTCGCTCTTGTGTCTCGTCGCCGAGAACAGGGTCACACATGCACCAGGACGCTCTCCTGAGACTTGTTGAATTCCATTGTCGTCTTTAGCTTTGGGGCCCTTGACGAACTGAAGAACCCCGTGAATGGAGATAATGAAAAGCTTTTCAAATGGAAATTTCTTTTTTCAAACTTCTCAAACTTCTAACAGTTCATTGCGCAGCATCCCCAGCGGGGCAACAGGAAAGGCCTACGGCGGGCCGTGCGCACGCTGGAGCTCGGCGCGCCCCGCTCCGCCGCACGCGTGCTCCGGCGCTCTGTGGGGGCGGGCGTGGGCGCAGGCCGCCTGAAGGTAGCGGGAGGAAAGGGAGGCGCAAGGACGCAGAGAAGCTGCGGAGGCACGTCCCGGGGCAACAAGACCTCCTTAGGCGGCCTGCGCAGCGGTCAGGGCCCGATCCTGGAGAGAGCAGAATGGTTCTTTTATCGTAGCTGAATGAGGAGGAAGGAAGGAAAAAGAGAACCCGAAAGAACGAAGACTGCGTAGACCTGTAGCTCTCTAAAAAAAAAAACAACAACAACACCAAAATATTACGAAGGCTGTTAGAACGACTTAGAGCACAGCGGTTGCCAGCCGGCCCGTGGCTCTCGGTCACTGCGTAGTGTTTAGTACTCTGCGTTGTACTTGTAGCAACCTCGGTTCCAATCCGCCTCAAAGCCGTGTCTTGGTTGTGGCGAGGGTTACAAAGCTGCAGGATCTGCGCCACTTGCCCGCGGCTCGAGAGCACTGTTTCCCGTGACTCCGGAGCTCTGCGCTGAGGAAAGGGGAAACCGCACGGTGCACGCTTGAGTCACAGTCATCTTGAAATGCTGGACTGCCCCATGTCTGGAAGGAGGTGAGGGAGGTGCCACCTTGTGTTGATATCTTTCTAAAAATGAATGGTGAGGATACAGCAATTTTTCTGGTTGAGATATTTCAAACATTCAGTGGGGCCTTTTCAGACCAAAAAAGAAAGGAGATGAAATGAGAGTTCGCGCTCCAACTGGATACTTTAAATAAAATCTAACAAATAAAATAAAATCTAAACTTGATAACATTTCCCCGCCCCAATTTTTTTTCGAACAGTAAATGATTGAACATAAGTGCACAAATCTTAAGTGCAGAGCCCAGTGAATTTTGCTAAAAGTAACTGGTATCTAGATCAAGTTAGGGAATATTTATATTAGTCCAAAAATTTAGAATTCCTTTGCAGTTACGAATCTGAAAGGTGGAATGAAATGGAGTCACTTGCGTGAAGGGGTTTTAAAATGGAGCCAGGAAGCCATTAAGGAGATGGGCTTTTATGCACGTCTCCACTGGGTGGAACCAGGAACTTTTGAATTGCGCCAAACCCCAAATATTACAAGGACTGAGCCCGAAAACCTGTAACTTGCCACAGGAAAAGACTTTGCTTAGTGATAGCCTTAGCAATCAATCATAGCCAGTCAAGATTAGCTTTCTGCCATCAACACGAGTGGAAAACTCTAGCTAGGGGCGCTCCAGTGGCTCGTTGGGTTAAGTGTCAGATCCAGGATCTGAAGGTCGTGAGTTCAAGCCCTTCGTTGGACTCTGCATTCCACGCTTCGTGGAGCCTACGGAGTGGGGGAGAAAAAGGTGAAAGTTCTCACTAAGCAACTACTTAGGTTGCTGTTCAAGTGTGTGTGTGTCAAATTGCAGTTCTTTGATCTCAAACAGTCTTGCTTAATTATTGCCTCCTGGCAATTTTAGGTTGACATGCCTGCTGCCAGAAGCAGGACCTGAGGTGACTTCAGCACAGCAGGGCCGGTGTCTCCTGGAATCCCGTGTGATACCCATAGAAGACTTCTGTGCCACGGATTGTGTATGGAGAGCCTTACACTTGCACTGTGAGTCCTCTTAGGTACCGACCTCCCTCCTTTTGGTTGAGGTCGTTGCCTTTCTTAGGGATCAGGTGGGTGACTGCCCAGAGAAATGCCCATTATGCCATGGAGGGTTTTCACTATTGAGGAGTACTCTTTTGTTTCAAAAGGTGGGATTCCCTGTGTTTTACAACAACTGTTAGATAATTTAAAATTGCAGTGACCATTCCAGGAAACCTTTGGGGCACCCTTAAAAAAGAGGATTCCAAACTTCTCTGAGACAATGGAATGCATTCCTTGAATAGTATACAAAGGACAAAATAAGTCCAAAACAGCTCTAAAAGGTTCCTTACACGGCATGCGAATAATAATGATAATAATAATAATAATATTTTAATAAAAGACTTTGGTCATGTGAGCAGGTAACCTTAAATTAGTCTGTCTGCTAGAAACATAATTTGGATCCAACTATTCTTTTGAGCTTCCTACCTGAGACATAACTAAAATTTAAAAACAAACAAACTATAAGATCTCTGTATTTGTGTGTATATATATATATATATATATGTTATACATGTGGTATTTTGCTACCTTAGGATGGTATTGCCAAAATTAATTTGTAAAACACTTCTACTTAATTGGCTTAAGGAAAATCAAGTGCTTATAAATTAAGTATTCCTAAAGTTCTCAGAAATAGAATAAAGTCTAACCCAAAAGTCTTTCAAGTTCATATAATCTAGGATAATCTTTGATAGATAAAAGCTAATTCAAGTTTGTTGGTTTAATAAAAACAAGAATATCTTCAGAGTTATCAGCATTAAATATAATGCAGATAAACAACTTCTTCTACCTGGGTTTACTAATCAAATAAGCTCATGTTATCTTTGTGTTACAAAATTTGTCAACCAAAGAAGGAACTTAAAATGATGATTAGTTGGGGCACCTGGGTGGCTCAGTCAGTTAAGCTTCTAACTCTTGATCTCAGCTCAGGTCTTGATCTCAGGGTGGTGAATTCAAGCTACACATTGGGCTCCACCCTGGGTGTAGAGTCTACTTAAGAAAAATGATGTTTAACTCTTTAAAGTCTAATCCAAGTATAATTGTTAAAAACAAATAATTTAGGGGCACCTGGGTGGCTCAGTTGGTTGAGCGACTGCCTTCGGCTCAGGTCATGATCCTGGAGTCCTGGAATCGAGTCCCGCATCGGGCTCCCTGCTTGGCGAGGAGCCTGCTTCTCCCTCTAACCCTCCCCCCTCTCATGTGCTCTCTATCTCTCTCATTCTCGCTCTCTCAAATAAATAAATAAATCTTTAAAAAAAAAACAATTTAAATAAATATGAATAAGATCAAAGTTTGTACTGGATATTCATTGAATATCTAAATCATTTCCAAAAAAGATAAACACTAAATGCTAAACATAGTTTATCTAGCTTTGGCTTTTAATTTTTACCAAAAAATTATTATGAGAAAGAATATATCTCAAAAATTTTGAAATGTTTTTATAAGTTTGCTAATATACTACAGGATGCTAATTTATGATAGTTCACAATTACCTGCTTCTTAATAGTCACTGAAAAGCAAAGATTACAAAAGGTCAAAAAGGTTGGAAAAGGAGCTAAAAATACAAATGAACCAAAAAGAAAATGTCAAAACACTTAGAATAATAAGCATACATTAACTCTGCATATGCCATGTGCATTGACGCTGAGAGAATGCAGACAAGGGAGCAGGTGCACCTTTGGAAGAGAAGAATCTATGAACTTTCATAAGAGCTTTCTCCTACTGTGGAAGGATTTATTGTAAATTCTGTTTTTTCAAAACTGTGGTCATAGACCATTGATGAGTTATGATGAACAATTATTTAAGTAAAAAATACAAATATTATCAATATCTGTTTATATAGATGAATGGATGATATATGTATCTTCAATTTTATCTATAATTTATAGATTTTATTATAGGTGTATTTATTATCTATATATGAATAAAAAAATTTATTAAAAAAGTAGAAAGTACGCGCATGGCATATACTGAAAATAGGCAATACATGGCAGTTTATTAAACTTTTACTTCAATTACACTTATGGTTTTATATGTGTATGTGCTGAGACATAATACACAGAATATCTCTTGCTGTGAAATGATCCAACATGTTTGAAAGCCACTGCTTTTATACAACAGTAAATTGAGCAACAAAGGGTCTGTGTGGCCAGGGAGAAGGCCAATACAAGAACAGCCATCCTTTCTGTCCTGTACATGCACAGTGGTCACTCCTCAAAGCCAGGCTGCATTCGCTCTTTGATGGGCTCATATTTTGTTGCCTTGTCTTTTTTTTTTTTTTTAAGATTTTGTTTATTTATTTGACAGAGAGAGACACAGCGAGAGAGGGAACACAAGCAGGGGGAGTGGGAGAGGGAGAAGCAGGCTTCCCGATGAGCAGGGAGCCCAACGTGGGGCTCGATCCCAGGAACCCTGGGATCATGACCTGAGCTGAAGGGAGACGCTTAAGGACTGAGCCACCCAGGCGCCCCTGTTGCCTTGTCTTTTAAGATTTATAGCCAGGCAGCAATCTTTGTTTAAAAGAACTTCCCCCTTTTCAATCTTAAGCATGAATGCTGCTTGATATAGCTTTACATCACAGTTCAGTGAACCAGTGGCACCCGGAGCAAGGAATCTTCTTGTGTTTGGTTACACAGCTGTGATCGAGGCCTGCTTTCGCTTCTTGAGAGCTTTATGCTTAGCCTGGCCTCTGCACCAGTCACATATTTTGGCCCTTACAGGCCTCCCTCCTGGGTTTTCTGCGGGGTGCAAAAGCCCTGCTGTGCGGCCAGGCTTTGCTTGATTTAGCTACTGCACAGATCCTGGGGCTGCTTTCAAGTGTTGTTGCCCCAGTACAGTGAAAGGGATTGTAAATGGTTTGTTTCCTGTCTAGATCCAGACTCATCCCTTTCTCTCCAAAAAAATGGCATATAAATGAATTTCTACCAGTGACTACTGTCTTAGAAAAAGTGTTGGTGAGTCAGCCTTTAGTTTTCCCTCACCTTTAATCCTTTGCTACCTTCCAAAAGCTGGAAGAGTTGTCTGCTCTGAATTTATTCAATCTCCTAATCTTTACTGATGGTTACTTATACCACCCTACGAACCAATCACAGACTCTCAGGACCCCTTTCATGCAATACCATCAATGCTGACACACATACACCACACACAAATGAACATACACACTTATACACATAGTTACATATAATTGCAGTAAAGTCAAGAACAGGATAAGTGTATTTTATCACAATTAATTACCATTGTTCTGGAAAGTCAATGCAATTAGGCAGGAAAACAAGACCAGCAGTATAAATATTTGCGAAAATGAGGTCAAAATATTTTATGTAATAGGTCTACAATGTAAGAAAGTCAATGGTAAAACTATAGGAACTGGTAAGAATTAAAATCACAATTTACTGTTGAGTGGAACATATTTAAAAAGCTGGATGAATATTTTGACTTTTAATTATTTGAAATGATGTCTGTGCATGTCTGCACGTATGTTTGTGCATGTGTATGCACACGTGTGTGGGTATGTGTGTAAGGACAAGAATATTAAAATGTCAACAGTGGTTATCTCTTTGGGTGATAAGATTACAAATACTTGCTTTTTCCTTACTTATATTTTCCAAATTTTCTATACTGAACATACATTGTTTTTATAATAAAAAGATAAGTTTTTAAAAAAAGATAAGTTTTAAAATGAAAAAAAAGGAACCTCCCCCATTTTTAAAACTACTTGCAATTCTGGGATTCTGGTGATGGCTTCTTTGATATTGATGCCTTCTGCCATCTGTTTAGAACTTGTCCCATCTTTTAAATCTTTATTCTGCCCACTCAACTTAGAGCAACCCTCTTCAGCAATATGGGAATCCTGTTGCCCCTCCCTGTTCTGTCATTCCCAGTCTAGCAGAACAGTGTCTGGATGAACCTATAAAAATGAATGGATTTCAAAAAAAAAAAAAAAATGGATTTCATACTGTAATTTACTTATATAAAACTGACACTTAATATTCTTTAATTTGCTAAAAGGACAAAGTTTTCATGGTCTGCAACCTGAGAGAAGATTAAAAAAGGAAAGCAAAGATTTTGTGTTTTATCAAAATAATTTTCTATGCTTTATTGGTCTTTTATGGGTTTTGCTCAACTATGTAACCTCCTGGTATTTGCCTTTAAAATTTTTTATTGTCACTGTGGTCAAATACATAATTAAGTATTGATTCATAATCTGTAATCCTATTTAGTCAGGTGTCTAAAACCTTTTGATATTTTTGACAAACTTGCATCCACGTTGGCCATTATCAAGTTTCCTGGAGTTTCAAAATTAGACTCAGCAGAAACAAAGACAAATTTTTGGCTGATCAAGCAGCAAGGACTACTACCTTAAAATCTATCAAAACCAAGGCCCTCATAGGCAATTAATTCCCTCCTAAAGGACAATCTAAAACTCCTTTTTAAGGATGTTCAATCCAGGGGCACCTGGGTGGCTCAGTCGTTTAGCGTCTGCCTTCGGCTCAGGTCATGATCCCAGGGTCCTGGGATCGAGCCCACGTCGGGCTCCCTGCTCAGCGGAGAGCCTGCTTCTGCCTGCCTCTCTGCCTACTTGTGCTCTCTCTCTCTGTCCCAAATAAGTAAATAAAATCTTAAAAAAAAGAAAGAAAAAAAAGGATGTTTAATCTAGAGCATCCCGCAAAGGAAAACCTTATTAGGCTGACAATGGTTGTAGTTTCAGTCCACTGACTAATTTGTGGTATTGCCACAGTCCATAAAAAGACCCCTGATGGAAATGACTCATCAGCTGATGCACTGGGCAGCTGATAAACTTAGAAATCTCATGAAACAATATGGGAGGGGCTATATTTCTAGGGCCACCAAAGAGGCACAATTGATGGGTACAGTGTCTTTTTTTTTTTAAACCAATAACTTGTTATTTTCTTTATTAACATTTTTCATAATCATTTTACTGGGGAAGCTCCTTTATCTATTTCTCTATGAAGTAATATGACAGTATTTGTAAAATGTGTCCTTACACTCCTTCTTGTGGATCTCTTTGGATGAAATGAAGAATTCCATGAATGGGCTTATACTTGGCATTTTAACTTGGAGAACACCCTTCAGATTCTTTGGGGAATTAATCATGAAGGACTGTTGGATAGAGGTATTGGGGCTATTACTTGTCCTAATAACTTGTTGCTATATTACACAAGCAACTTAATTGGTGGTAAGACTCCTTAGTTGGTGGTAAAACCCTATAATATTGAAAAACTCACTGCTTTCATAGGTTATTTGCTGTATGGACTGAATCTCTTACTTGTTAATTCCTCTATCTTGCCTGAAACCCATATACTAGCCAAAATACCTAACTGTCTTTATCTAAGTTCTTCTTACAATGGCCTGTTATTAGGAATAAATTGTAGCCCCTGGGTTAACATATTATTTTTTCTTGTGACTCTCATTGCTGATGGTCAAGCCTTATCATATCTTTTTGCCCTTACCCTGTAAAAAACCTTCTGATTCTACAAACTTGACTGTTGATTTGTGCCAGAACAAACCATACTCATGAGATACCTGAATTAATAGCTTGGCCTCTATCCCTAGAAAGATAAGAAAAATTTTACTGTAAAAATGTATAGTATTCTGTGTCCTTAAAAATACTCAACGACTTTCTTTTCTTTGGCTAATAACTTCCTTGCCCCACCCTCCTTCCTATAAAAACCTTCCATTTTGTACAACTCTTTGGAGCATCTCTCTGCTTGCTACATGGGATGCTGCCTGATTCATGAATGGCTTAATAAAGCCAATTAGATCTTCAAATGTACTTGGTTGAATTTTGTTTTTTAACACAGTCGATCCTCACCCCACCCCCACTGAAACAATCACCATTCTGATTTCTATACCCATAGATTACTTTTGCCTCTTCTTGAAATTCCCATAAATGAATATACTTTTTGTGTCTGGCTTTTTTTTTCATGCAACATAATATTTTTTAGATGCATCCATTTTGTCATGTGTATCAGTAGATCATGTTGGTATTATCAATGAGTGTTATCCCAATGTGTGAATACACTATAGTTGATGGACAATTGAGCTATTTTTGGTTTGGGATATTGTGAATAAGGCTGATATGAATATTCTTATAGGAATCTTTTTGTGCACTTATATGTTCTTTTTGTTTGAGTATAAATCTAGTAGTAGAATTGCTAGGTCATGGGATATTTATATATTTTTAAAAAGATTTATTTATTTATTTATTTATTTATTAGAGAGCGCATTGGGGCGGGGCAGAGGAAGAGGGAGAGAGAATCCCAGGCAGACTCCGCGCCCAGCACAGAGCCGATGTGAGACTCAACGTGGGGCTTGATCTCATGACCCTGAGATCACGACCTGGAGATCACAACCTGAGCTGAAACCCAAACAGTTGCTTAACTGACTGTGCCACCCAGGCGCCCCTGGATATTTATATTTTTAACTTTATTAGAATCTATCAGTTTCCCAGAATGGTTGTACTATTTTACTCTCTTACCAGCAACATTTTTGTCAGCATGAGTGTTCTCTATCACTTAAATTTTAGCCATTTTGATAGGTATGTAATGGTATATCACGATATTTTAGATTTGTGTTTCTAAGGAGTCATGATACTGAGAATTCTTTCTTATGCCTCTTGGCAATAAAGAAATCTTTTGTGAAGAGATTCAAGTGTTTTGTCCACTTTTATAATTGGCTTGACTTTTTTTTTTTACTTTTTATATTAGAATAGACTTAGATTTATAGAAAAGTTGAGAAGGTAGTACAGAAGATTCCCATATACCCTGCATTCAGTTTCCCCTACAATTAGTATCTTACATTAGAATGGTATGTTTGTCATAATTGAACAAATATATTATTATTAACTAAAGTTCATATTTCATTCAGATTTCCTTAGTTTTTACATAATGGCCTGAATATCCCATTATATTCTCCTTATGCTCCTCTTGACTGTCACAGTTTCTCAGATTTCCCTTGTTATTGATGACCTTGAAAAAATCCCTCACCTGGGATTTGTCTGATGTTTTTCTCACATTCAGACTGGGGTTATGGGTTTGGGGAGGTAAAGTACCATTCTCATCACTTTGTATTATGGGTATTGTTAAAAAGAAAACCACAGGCCCAAAATGACATCATTTAGGTTAAGGCCCCAAGTAAGTAAACCAAAAATTAATACCTAACCTAACTGCAGTTTCAACCCCCCAGAAATGTAACCTTTAACCAGTCAACATGGAATTTCTTGATCAATACTAGAAACTTTACTGGTAGACCCCTTCCTCTCACCTTAGGAGGGCAATCTTGCCTAAATAATACATTCCTTGCTGATAAGTTTTCCTTGTTCTTGTCTTTCTTTCTTCCTTTTTTTAATGCCTTCTCTTTGCCTTTAAAAACCTCCTTTTGTGGGTGTCTGGGTGGCATAGTTGGTTAAGCATCTGATTCTTGCTTTCAGCTCAGGTCTTGATCTCATGGTCGTGATCTCAGGGCTGTGGGATCCAGCCCCACACGGGGCTGTGCTCTGAGTGTGGAGTCAGCTTGGGATTCTCTCTCCCTCTCCCTCTGCCCCATCCCACCCCTGTTCCCTCTCTTTCTCAAATAAATAAATAAATCTTTAAAAAAACAAACAAAACCTTTTGTTTAGCCCAGTGTTCTCCCTTCTGCTTACTGGTTGGGATGCTGCCTGATTCAGGAGTCATTTAAAAAAACCAGTGTGATCTTCAAATTTACTCAGTTGAATTTTATTTCTTTTTTTTTTTTTTAAGATTTATTTATTTTAGAGAGAGAGAGAGTGTGAACGTGGGAGTGGGGTTGGGGGGAGAAAGAGAAGCAGATCCCCCCACCCCCGGGGCAGAGCTGGACCCAAGGCTGGATCCCAGCTGAAACCAAGAGTCTGAAACTCAACCGACTAAGCCACCCAGGCGCCCCTGAACTCTGTTTCTTAATAGTATGTACTATTACCTTGACTTATCACTGTTGATGTTAATTTTGATCAGCTGGCTGAGTAGTGTTTGCTAGGCTTCTCCACTGTAAAATCACTTCTTACCCCATTTCCACGGGTAAAGGAAGTCACTGTGAGTAGCCCACAGTTAAGGAGGGCAGAGTATCTACATAAATTTGGGATATTTCTGCATGGGACATTGGTCTATTTTCCCTATTCTTTTATTTATCTATTTACTTATATCAATATGGACACGTGGATATTTATTTTATATTTTGGGGTTATAATCCAATCCTATTTATTTTGTTGACCAAATTGTTTCAGTTTTAGCCACTGTGAGCTTTTTCAGTTGATTTCTGTGTTCCTTTGAGATACCCCCATCATTGTGGAGTTTGTTTTTTTCTTTAGTACTTTCTTATTTTCCGGCATTGCAAAATGGATCACCTTGTATATTTCCTGCCCCATTGTCAGCCATTTCTCCAAAGAGCGTTGATTCCTTTTCATTTTTTATTTTTTTAACTTTTATTTTTTTTTTAAAAATATGCCTCTATGCCTGATGTGGGGCTTAAACTCACAACCCTCAGATCAAGAGTTGTGTGCTCTTTCAGCTGAGCCAGCCTGGTGCCCAGAGCCCTGATTCCTTTTATTGATGGCTTGACTTTTTATTATTGGTGTCTAAAATTTTTTTATATTCAGAATCTGAATCATTTGCTAGATAAATGTATTGCAAATAGCTTCTCCAGGATGGCTTGTCTTTTTACTTTTTATAATTTTTATGAGCATAAAGGTTTTGTGTTGTTTTAAATGAAATCCAATTTATATATATTTTTTTCTTTTATTGTTTTTTTTAAAAAGATTTTATTTATTTATTTGACAGAGAGAGACAGTGAGAGAGGGAACACAAGCAGGGGGAGTGTGAGAGGGAGAAGCAGGCTCCCCGCTCAGCAGGGAGCCTGATGTGAGACTCCGTCCAGGACCCCGGAATCACAACCTGGGCTGAAGGCAGCCGCTTAACCAACTGAGCCACCCAGGCGCCCCAGGCAGAAGAATTTTAAAAGCAAGATTTAATCCTTGGCCTTTTCCAGGGACTCAAAAGGGGCATAGAAGGAGAGAAACTCAGTTATCACCCAGATCTTCTGGAGTGAGTCAGACACATCCTCACCCCACCAGTCCAGCCTCCAGAACCATTACTGGGTCCTGAATGCCTGCTTGGGGAGAACAACTGGTGTTCATCTCAGGTTTGGGAGCAAAGGGTTTGGGAGGTACCAAGCAATGGGCAGTCAGCAAGTGAAGGAATCAACTTTCCATGGGTCCACAACAGATATGGACCAGAGATAAGAAACAGAGATATGCAACTCTGGTGTTTTTGTACAGAGATCTGTTACCAACTTGTAAAGAGCTTACTTCAGAATTAGGCTTTTTCAAATCCTGTATTTAGATTTGAATGCCAAAACTTTATAGCATTGCCTGACATTAAATCTCCTATGCAAGCCTTTGCTCTGGGTGTCTTTTTTGTTTTTTGACTATGTTGTTCAAAGAGAGCACTGTGAAAATCTAGTTTGCAGTTGCTTTTTCCAAGTCCTTCCGGTGACTCTTTCGGATTTGACCTAGTACAGCACATTGCTGGGGGGCATGGGTGTTTCAGTGGTGGAGCGCTAGCCTCCCCCTTGGGAGGCCTGGGTTCAAATCCCAGCCGATGCAGTGTGTTCAGAAGTTTTACTTTGAACTATCTATCTATTGTTCGGGCAAGTTAGGTCCCTTTGGGTTCTGACCTTCAGGGAACAGCTGCCACATTAGGGGAGGAAATTGAGAACTAAACCCCTCTGGTTATTTCCAGGGCAGAAGACATTGAGGAATTTGTGTGAACAGGGACTTTGGAGATGCTATGTCCTTCAGGTATCAGGTGTGTCTGATGGGTCTCTGAAGTTTTGCATATTTGGGTCTAAAACCAGTGTTACTTTTATTCTTTTTCCTGGTGGCCCCTGGAATCCAAAGAGTCATCTGGTCACCGATTCACATGCTGGACTTGGAACAGACCATTGGGCCACGTCTTACTGTGGAATGGGGATCAAGAAATGAAATTCCCAAATTGAGAGAAGTTGCAGGGCTAGGCAGACACTCCGGTGGAGGGTAAGGAATTAGGGGCACCAGGAAGCGGGGGGGGGATACTTGTGGGGAAGAATCCACAGGGAGATGAGGGGAACTCGGTAGAGGTAGGCCTCAGTCTTTGGCGGTCTTGGTAAAATCAAGGATGAGTCCCCAAGTGTAGAGCAACACGTACAACAAAATCATTTGCGTTACTATTGCCTTATAGTCCATCAGGGGAATCTTCTATTTAGGGGATCATTTTTATGCTCATGGATGGGTAAGCAGCACTGGGGTAGGCCATGGCAATCATCCGTTCTGGAGTTTTGGAGGAGACTCTGGGAAAAGAATGCCCAGGGATCATCAGGTTTGTCTACACCTGTTTTCATCTATTTTCCTCAACAAAGCTTATGTGGGTCCCAGATATCAAACTGCACCGGCCACATTGGCAAATTGAGTAAGTGCCACTGGTAATTTCTTTCTTCAAGGGATAAGAAGTGATTGAGCCTTCGCCATGGGAGTGAGATGCAAGAGCAGAACTTATAATGCTTTTCTCCATCTTGTCTCTCTGCTCCCTCTGAACATCAACCTTCCACACACACTAGTTCAAAATAGCCTTCAGTCTCTATGGAGGTTTATAATTTTTTATAATTCCTATAAGTCATGTTTCTTTCTTGCTTCTGTAATTCTTCCAGGGTTGATTTTTGAGTTGCTGGTCAGCAGCCCAGACTAGTTCAATATCCTGGATCATTTGTCTGGTTTTGATACTGTTAGAGTAGGCGGTTAGTTAGGCTCTGACAGGATACCTGGAAGTCAGCAATGAGGAAGTCATGGGCCTCTATCGGGAAGGTCAGAGGCCTGTCCCGGCAGCACTCTAGAAGAAGCCGGATCAAACCAGACAGGCCCAAGATGGTAGGTGCCATGACAGGAAACTCCCAACCCAAATTAAGGAAAAAAATTGGGAAACCCAGCCTCCTACCCCAAGTAGTGAATATTCCACCCCCTAGTTAACAACTGTCAATAAAAGATAGAAACCCACCCCCCAGGCATATAGCTCCCTCTGGCTCTAGCTCTCCCTGTCACTCCACTTTTCTCTCCCTCTCTCCCTCTCTTCAGGACTGGCTGGGTCGAGGCCCCAGGGCCTGGGGTCTCCCCAGTTCACCTGGCAACAGCATGTTAAAAAGAAAACTAGGCCCCAAATGGCATCACTTAGGTTAAGACCCCAACCCAGTAAGACAAGACTTACTACCTAACCTAACTGCAGTTTCAACCTCCCAGAAATGTCACCTTTAACCAGTCAACGTGGAATTTTCTGGCCCATACTAGGAACTTCACTAATAGGCCCCTCCCTCTCCCCCTAGGAGGGCAGCCTTGCCTAAACTATGAATTTCTTGCTCAAAAATTCCTTTTTTCTTTTATTTTTATGCCCTCTCTGTCTTTAAAAGCCGTTGCCTTTGTTCTTTGTAAGTCCAGCAGAGTTCCCCTGTACTTGCTAGATGGGATGCTGCCTGATGCGTGAATCATTTAATAAAGCCAATTAGATCTTCAAATTTCATGGGTTGAATTTGGTATTTTTAGCAGATTTGGTGCAGCATAGGGATCCAAAGTGAACTTCTGATGGCTTTCAGGGACAATGAGAAATAGGCATGGTACCTTTTGAGCTCACTGTCTTTCTTGCCCTTTCGGAGGACTCTTGGTAAGCTTCTCTTGGTTTTGAGCTCCCCCTTTTTTTGCGTTTGAGCTACTTATCTAATTGGCTTTGCAATCCGGGGGTAATGGGGGTAGTCTAGACTGACAGGAGGCTCTGACAGAGCGGCAGTCCTTAGTCCTTGGTTCAGTCCTCTCTGCAGTTCCCTGTTGGAGTCCTTTTCCCATTTCCAGTCCACAGTTCCCATTTAATAGGATTTGCTGGTTGGTCCTTTACTCATTTCCTGTCCACTCTCCATTTACTGGAGTCTACTGGTTTAGTCCACGCTGGGAATTGCTGGTGGTATGCAGAGCCTTCTCTTTGCCAGTAGTATCTTTTGGTTACTGCTGGTGTGTTGAGGTGCCCTTGTTTATCTTGTTTTGTGTGAACAAATGCTTAGCTGGTAGGTTTCTGAGATTCTAAAGAGTCAAGTGCGCCACCTTCTGGCCAGCCTGCTTACATTATGTCTAAAAACTATGGTGCCAGGAGCTGTGAATATCTATAAAAATGGCAGAATTTTACTAAAAACAACTTGGAATTACAATGGCCATGATGGGGAACATTGCAAGTAGATAAGACAATTTAAGAAGTGTATTTAAAAGTAAGGGTTTTCAAATCAAACAGCATGGGATACCTGTTTTAATTGGCAAGCAAAAGCCTCCAGAAGTCTTCCAATTCATTGAAAGATTCATTGCAAAAGGCTCATGGAAAATTAAACAAAAGACTGTACACTGATGTAACTCCTATTCCCTTCTTTCCTCCTTTGAGTACTCATTCTACTAATCCTCTGTCTGAATTGTTTTTCCACTCTGAAAAGACTACACAACTGTAAACAAAAGTCCTCCCAAGTTGATGGCTATATAGACACTTCCATACCTACCTTCAAAGGAAGGTCCCATATGGGCCCCTCCAAGAGTTGATGAAAATGAGGGATTTTCTGGTAAACTGCTATATTATTCCTTTAAATAGACAAGGGGGAACTCTGGTAGATACTAGAGCCTGCAGAGGGGGTCCTGGAAAAACTGGCAGAAGCCAGTGAAGGCTGAAAATTCTTACCAGAATCAGTTCTGAATTTCTATCTGTAGTGCCCAGTTGAGAGAGGGAAAATAAAATTTCACATTGTCCCTTTCTTTTCAAATCCAAACCCATTATGATCCTTTCTCTCCCTGGGATAGCTATTGTCTTCCTTTTTGTCTCATTTTGCATTATTGGGCTAGGCTTTTTGTCTGCCTGGGGCATGCAAGTTGTTGGTTCTTTGTTTTGGCTATCTGTGAGAGTGACTTTGGATTTTGGAAAGGTAATATCCTTTGCACCCTCTTTGGGGACCCAGCTTACACCCAAACGGGGTTATTCAGTTCTGTCAGAAATATTTAAAATTAAAGCTCTACCCAGAGAGAAAGAAACAAAGCAGATAATGTAGTTGGATAGGCGGCTCAGCCTAAGGTGTCATTTAACTTAAAACCCAAATCTTTGAGAAAAGTGACAGCAACTGTCCTTATCTTACATAACTTTTGCAAAACAAAAGTTAGCTCTAGCGGCAATTCAGAATTCACCTATTCCCTTACTAATCCCCAAACCTCCCTGTTTATCTCAAAAAGACTTGTAAATTATTGGCCTTAAAAAAACAAAGTAAGTAACTATAGGGTCTTTGCACCCATTTGTGTGTGTTTGTGTATATATATATATAATGTCAAATATTTTTCTACCTCTGGATGGTATTGTTGAAATTAATTTGTAAAAGAGCTCTATTTACTTGGTTTGAAGGCAAGCGCTTATAAGGATTGGATTCTCTAAAACTCAAAAAAAAAAAAAAAAAAAAAAAGGAAAAGAAACTGGGGCACCTGGGTGGGCTCAGTCAGTTAAGCATCCAGCTCTTGATTTCAGCTCAGGTCTTGATCTCAGGGTTGTGAGATCAACCCCACATCAGGCTCCATGCTGGGCGTGGAGCCTGCTTGGGATTCTCTCTCCCTCTCCCTCTGCCCTTCCCCTACTTCCTCTCTAAAAAAAAAACAAGAAAAAGAAAACAAAAGTAAAAGAAAAGAAACTAACCCAAGTGTTTTTTAAGTTTATATGATCTGGGAAAATACTAAATTATAAAAGCTAGTTTAAGGTTGATGGTTTAATTAAAACAGACACATCTTTAGAGTTGTCAGCATTAAATAAATATAAAACTTTTATTCTACTGGAGTTTACTAGCCAAATAAATTCATGTTGTGTCCGCTTAAGTAGTTTTCCCAAATCTTTTTGGTAATCTAAAACCTTACAGTTTTGTTAGGTTAAGTGAGAAGTTAAATTCATTAAATATCTAGATCATTTCCAAATAAGATAAAATATTAAGATATTAATTACTAAATAATAGGTTTATCTATTTTTGGCTTCTTATTACAGAGAAACTAAAAGATACCTAAATGTGTTAGTGCCACACTAAAAAATTTTAAAAAGGCAAGTGCTTCTAGAAATTATAAAATATACTCCTAAATTTGCAAATCTAAAGAAGCTCGTGATGCAGGCAGACTGGGTCCGAGGACCCAGGGAGGGTCCCACAGGACCAACCAAGGTCTTTGGCTTCACACAGGACAGAAATCAAGCACAAGGCAGAGAAAGTGAAAACAAAGTTTACTGAATAGGGTGAGTGACAGGTGGAGAATAGCAGACCAAGTGGCTGGAAGACTGGGCAAGAAAGGAGAATAAGTCTCGTTGCTTGAGGCTAGGGGTTTGTATTGGAAAGGGTCTAGGGTTGTGTTTCTTTAGGAATCCATGTTAGGATCCAATCAAAGGTGAGTATCAGGGGAACAATAGGTGTTATTGCATAAATTACGGAAGGTAGGGGTATTGATGCCAGATCAGCTGAGGTTTGTTTGAAGCTAATGTCCTAAAACATGTTTGGGATCTGGCTCTTCTTAGGTGTTGACAGGTGTTTGGGGTCTAGGACAAAACTCAGAGAATGATTAACTTTCTTGCTTTCCCCTTGAAGTGGGAACATAGCTTCTTTAGCTTATTCAGAGACAAAATATGGAACATGAGTAAATGGGGGCCTAGCAGAAAAACAGCAGAGATGGAAACTTTCTAAAATGGAACTCCTTCAATTTCCTACCTCACTGCTGTAACAGTTCACAGTTGCTTACTACTCAATTATGACTAGAAATTAAGATTTCTAAGAGTTAAAAAATCTAATAAAAGTAAGACTAGGGGCGCCTGGGTGGCTCAGTTGGTTGGGTGACTGCCTTCCGCTCAGGTCATGATCCTGGAGTCCCAGGATCGAGTCCCGCATCGGGCTCCCTGCTGAGCAGGGGCTCTGCTTCTCCTTCTGACCCTCCCGCCTCTCATGTGCTTTCTCTCTCTCAAATAAATAAATAAAATCTTTAAAAAAAGAAAAGTAATTAAGACTACTGGAAATAATAAGGGAAATGTTTCCGTATACAAGGAAAGTAAGATACGTGTTTTTGGTAAGAAAAAGTATGAGGAATGGAAATACATTTTTGTTGAGGGAAAAGAAAGTAATTTTGTCTTAGTGACTGAAGTGAGACTGATAATTTGAAGTAGGAAAACTTAGGACAAAATCTGAAAAATTTTTTAAGTAAATTCTACCTCAACATGGGGCTCAAGCTCACAACCCCAAGATCAAGAGTTGTGTGCCCCACTGACTGAGCCAGCCAGGTGCCCCCAAAATCTGAATGTAAAAAGAAAGTTGTAGAAGGTTTGTAAAAAAAGAAGTTTTTGGAGAGAAATTTTAATATGTGATCAAGCTGACTTTCATACAAGGCAACAGCAATAGATTCTATAAAGGTTATGATACATTTGGATAAAGTCCATTTTGCTTCTGCAAAAAATGGCCCCTCGTTGCCAAATTTTTGCCATCTTAATGTCCTGTAACATGGCAATCAATCTGCTCCTGAATCAGAAAAATTAAGGTGGGTAAACAATGGCTGTAAATTAACAGTTGGGGCCAATGGAAAACCAAGATGATCACTTGGTTCTTCCTGGCTCCCTAACAAACCCCATTTTTTGGTTTTCGCATTCTTTCACCTACCATGCTACATTTAAGTTGACTCAAATTATAAATACACATTGGTGGGAAGACTTGTATAAAATTACAAAAACAGTCTACCAGCAAAGTCTGACCTGTCAGGTCTATAATCCTGGAAAAACTCTTTTTGCTCTAGAAGCCTCAAACCTCCCTCTGGACCCTTTGAACACCTGCAGCTAGACTTCGTTCACTTGCCACCTAGTATAGATTGTCAGTATGCTCTTGTTATTGTATGTTATGTTTTCCAGATGGACTGAGGTTTATCCTTACTGCAAGGCTGATGTCCCCGCGGTAGGAAAAGAACTGTTAGAAAGTGTGTTTCCCCTTTGCATTATACCTCCACAATCTTCACATCACTGGACAAATACAAACCTTAACGAAAAACTTGCAGACTTCTTGGAATTCTATCCCTTGTCAGTGTTACCAGCTACTCTAAGTGTGTAGTGTCTTATGCTCAGGCCTAACATCAGTACGTTAAAGAAGCTTTCCCAGGTCCCAATTCAAAGGATTCTGTTAGTCACAGTCTGTATAGCCTGATGACTGGGTATTCTGGAAGTGTCATCAGAGGAAGACAGCCCTTTGAGCCTCATTCAGAGGAAACTTACCAAGTGTGACCACAAACACTGCTGCAAAACTAGAAAGTATTGAGCCTTGGGTACACATCACCCAACTAAAAAAGTTTCCACCTGATGCCTGGGCCTGTGTAGGTGCTGGAGACCTCCAAATCAAATTGATGAAGAGAAGTAGCTGACATCGAGGTAGACTGCTTCTGCCCAAGACTTCATACTTTAAACTTGAAACCCTTTCTCCTTCTTTTCCTTTCCTTTACTCTGGCATTGGCCTGGAAAGATTAACACCTTCATGTTTATCTCCCAGGCCATTGCTAAGTGGGAGTAACCTCTGGAATTTAGAACAACCTTTTATTTCAGGCTAGGAAAAAAAATCTAATTCTGCCCCTAGCTTTTCACAAGCAAAATAAGGCATCTCATTGGTCAAATCCCAATTTACATTGTGAGTTAGAGAGGACCTACCTGGAGGCTTTCATGGTTCAGGATTCACTCCTATCGGCAGATCCCTACTTCCCTTGTAAGGGATAAAAGTAAATAAGGCTATGATCAGGAACTTCTTAATTCTTTTTTTTTTTAAGATTTTATTTATTTATTTGACAGAGAGAGACACAGCGAGAGAGGGAACACAAGCAGGGGGAGTGGGAGAGGGAGAAGCAGGCTTCCCGCGGAGCAGGGAGCCCGATGCGAGGCTCGACCCCAGGACCCTGGGATCATGACCTGAGCCAAAGGCAGACGCTCAACGACTAAGCCACCCAGGCGCCCCAGGAACTTCTTAATTCTTAAAGTTATTACAGAATCTGCTGTGAAAGCATAGCTGCCTGGCAAAGATCCGTAGAATCTCTGACCAAAGTTGTTCTTGATGATGAAATAGCTCTTGATTATCTTTTAGCTGAAAAAGACGTGTCTGTGCTGTGGCCAGCACCACCTGCTAAACCTGGATTAACACTTCTGGGGAAGTTAAAACCCAAGATATTTTTTCCTCAACACCCTCCCTCTCCCCCTTGCTATGAACACACAGCAAGATGGGGGCGGCTTGTAAGCCATGACAGGAGGCCTCAGAATGAAGCTGCAGGGGAGGCTAAACTCTTCCTGTCCCCTTTTAGGGTTTCCAGCTGGGCCTGAGAATTAAGTTGACGTAAAGCAAACTAACAGGAGAAAAGCATAGAAGTATTTTACAAGTACATGGAAGCTTTCAAGGAAAAATAAAGACCCAAAAAGTGCTTAGGCCTAAGTGCTTATGTACTAGGTTGAGCAAAGAGTAGAAATTGTGAAAAAGTAACCAAAATATAGGAAGAGGCAAAAGACAGATAAGGGTTATTTTAACAAAGTCTGTTTGTATAGATTTCTCTCAGATTTCCTATCTCTGGTGACAAGAATGTTTCTTTCCTCCTGGTAGAGGGAGGGCAGAGGGAGGGAGTTTTATCTCCTCCTTTTAGGAAGAAGGGAGGTCAGAGCACCGTTCTTGCATCTGCTCTTTTTCAAGTATGTCTTTAGCTCAAAATAATCCTTATGCCAAAGTGGCATATTTTGGGGTACCATATTTGGCTATATTCAAAACCTACATTGGTGGCACCTGAATCTTGGACTTCCCAATATCCAGAACTGTGAGAAATAAATTGCTTGTTGTTCAAGCCACCCAGGCTGCGGTATTCTGTTACAGCAGCCTGAGCATACTAATATACCCATCCATGATGCTGGGACTTGGTAATTGACAATTTCCGTAATTTTTGTTCCTGCTTCCAACTTAGGACCAACCAGAGAAAGCCAGATGTGCAGTGCACCCCAACCAATCTCACAGGAAACCTAAATTCTAGTTAATGTGAAAATTAATAAAGGGAAACCTCACTAAAATAGAGTTGGGAGGCCAGAAGGGAGAGTCATACCACTCAACATCAATTACAGGAAGAATTGTCAATTGTAGACCCCAGCAGAAGAATTCTTAACAGGAAAGAATCAATGACAGGCCCCAAAAAGAAAAAGAATGTAGATTGTATCTCCTACGAGAAACTGACTACCCCCTTCCCCACCACCAATTCAGCGAATGAGAAACCACCATCACCCTGAACTCTTGCTTTTCTCCAATGGATTTTTGTTCAAAACAACACCCCCAACTTCCTCCTTCTCCTCCATAAAATGACATTCCCCTCCTTTTGTTTATTCAGCATGCCTCTGGTTTTGCCATAGCATGCATGTCCTAAATTGCAATTCTCTGGTACTCCCAAATAAACCCATTTTTGCTGGGAAAATAACTTATTTTTAAAGTTATCACCTGCCTATGGCTTACCCATGCCAACAACCTCCAATCACCGCACACCTGAAGCCTTCCCATTTTTCTACTATAAAGCTCTCCCACTCCTCTGCCTTCCTTTCAGTCTCTGCAAAAACGCAAGCTGCAAGCTCTGAATAAATAGCCTTTTCTTCTCTTGTTGGGTCTTTGCTTATTTCCAGGAGTGTCACTGTAGGTCTGGCAAGGACTCTCTCCTTGATTAAACTTTAGTCAGGCTCCTCTGAGCCCTCCTCGATTAGTCCTAGCCCTTGGCCTTCCAAGCCCAGTTCCAGCAAGTATCCCCCCGCCCTTGATATCTGAAGAAGTTTCTATTAGTAATTTTCCAATCACTGATGCCCTCTATCTTACCTTTGGCTATAAATCCACAGTCATCTTTGCTGTATTTGGGAGTTGCCCTCAGTTTTATATTGAAGTCTCTTTCCCCTACTGCTGTAGCTAAAGCAAAACATCTGTCTTGCATTTTTTTTTTTAAAGATTTTATTTATTTGAGAGAGAATGAGAGACAGAGCATGAGAGGCGGGAGGGTCAGAGGAGAAGCAGACTCCCCGCTGAGCAGGGAGCTCAATGCGCAGGACTCGATCCTGGGACTCCAGGATCATGACCTGAGCCGAAGGCATTCGCTTAACCACCTTGAGCCACCCAGGCGCCCCTCTGTCTTGCATTTTTAACAAGTGTCTGCGCATTCCCTTATAGGCTGATGCCAGGTCTTTCCACTCAGGCTGTTATCGAGTCCAAGCTCGTTCTGCTCCCTGCATGCCAGGCCAATAAGTCAAGAAGGAAGATGTTGGGGCAGAGAAAGGGACTTTATTCAGAAAGCTAGCAAACCAAGGAGATGGTGGACTGTTTTCCCAAAGAACCATTTCCTCTTGGCATGAAATTCAAGTTTCTTTTATGTTACCAAAGAGGGAAGCAGGAGGGGGTTGATGTCTGTAGACATCTGAGGAAGGTCATACAAGTTTTTTTGTCCTTGGTCAGTTGATCTTTGCGTACAGGAATCTGGTCATGTCAATCCTGTAAATCTTAAACATAATCATTTCTGTACTTACTACCTTATCTCCTCAGGTGAGCTAGATTTCAGGTAAAAAGCAATTTTTGCAAAACTTAGCTGTCAAATGCCTACAGGCAGAGCTAAGCAAGCAGATATTTCTATGCTATAGGTCACAGTAGCAAGGGAAATAGAAGCAGTATAGAGTAGGACATGCTGTTTCTCTCTGTTACAAGGCTGGTCAGATTCCCCAGAAAGTACTTCTTCACTCCTACCTGGACAATGAGTCTGGCTGCCAGGATTCAGGGAATGGGGCCTGGATCAAGCATTCATATTCAGTTGCTATATTGTCACCTAATCCCTGTTGCCACGTCGTCTACTGGCCTGACTGGCCACAGACCCTTGCTTTACCGTCTCCAAAGGAGAACCCTCCAATAAATATTTTGTGATAGAGGAGCAACAGAATAGAATCTACTTTTAATGTTCAAATAAATAAACTTTCAGTTGGGTTTCTCAGGCTGAACACCAATAGTGGTAAAAACAGTAAGAAGGGTTGGTTTCCAGTCACCTGACTGTTGTCTCTAGTTTCATAAACTCAGTTTCTTTCGGATATTGGATAGCTTCAAAATTTTTTTAATTTTTAAAAAAGATTTATTTATTTTAGAAAGTGCTCATGGGGGTGGGGGTTGCCGCGGCAGGGGGGCGGAGCACAGAGGGAGCCCCGGAGACAGTCCAAGGCAGACTCTGCCCTGAGTGGGGAGTCCGCTCCGGCCTTGATCCCACCACCCTCCAGATCGAGACCTGAGGTGAAACCAAGAGTCCAGTGCTTAACCAACTGCGCGACCCAGGCGCCTCTGGATAACTTCAAATCTTAATTGAAATCCTATATCACAAAGATAACTGGATTTGAAAGGAACCCGTTTCCTTTGTAATCCTAAATTTCTACTCCCCACTCTGAAAGGCATTATCCGAAGAGAGGTACACAGGCGTCAGCAGCCTGCCAGACGGACTCCCCGCGGCCCAACGGTTCAGAACCCGCGCCCGCCGCCACAGCGTGGGGGCGCCAGGGAAAGAGGGAGAGGCAGACGTCACTTCCCCCACGGCCACCCGCCCGCTGGTTGGCCGGCTGGACGTCGTGGGAGGAGGGAGGAGAGGGCGAGGGCAAGGGCGGGGCGTGGGCCGGAGGGAAGGGGGGCTCCAGTGACGTCACACATAGGGCGTGTCCTATGTAAATATGGCAGCGCAGGGGCTGCCGTTTCGGCCCCTGCCGCCTAAATACAATCTGATCTCCGGTGCTGCGGGAAGGAGTGCGGGGCTGTTGGTGAAAGCTGCGTGTCGTGCGTGTGTGGAAGGCGTAGGGAGACTCAGGGTCGTGGGGAGCCAAGTGAGCGTGTGTGTACAGTGGAAGGCGTGTGAGGGTGAGGTGGGGCGGATGGGGAGCAGGTCATACTTACCTGGCAGGGGAGATACCATGATCACGAAGGTGGTTTTCCCAGGGCGAGGCTTATCCATTGCACTCCGGATGTGCTGACCCCTGCGATTTCCCCAAATGTGGGAAACTCGACTGCATAATTTGTGGTAGTGGGGGACTGCGTTCGCGCTTTCCCCTGGTGACTTTAGTTTGAAAAATAGATTGTTTGAGGTCTTTAAGCGTTTTCAGTTATTGTGAAAGTACATTGTTTTATTGAGGGTTTTTTAGTGGGGTTTGTTTTTTCTTGTTTTTTTCAGAATTTGTGAGGGTAGGTAGGAGTTTTGGTCGTCGTGGTTTTTGTTATTTGGGCGTGGGTTGGTATTCTAGTATCACCGGAAATCTAGCTTTGTTCACATGGTTTTTTACACAACTGTTTTTCCTAACAGGGTCTGAGGAAACGTTTGTGGTTTTCGCGGGGGCGGTATTATTACTTCAAAGTGTGAGGTAGAAGCTGGTTGCAACTTTTAAGTTTTTGTCTCAGCTCTTATGCAAAGAAAGGGGCCTAGGTACCCGGATCGTGCATAGAGTCCACGCAAGTCAGAACTACAGACCCGAATTTTGGCTGAATGCTTTGTGATCCTCCCAGGAACATGCGATAGGGAGGCTTGGGAGTGAACGGTGACCAGTTTTTCATCTGCTTATTTTGTGAGAGGGGCAACTAGACTGTTTTCCTATCTCCTGTCCTTTAAATATCTAATCTTGCCTCAAATTTCATTTTTTAAGCATTAGTTGCCTTGCTTGATGTCTTGCTTTTACACCTTACAACCATTACTAGCCAGTTCCCAAGATAGCACCCACCCATCCTTCTAAAGCTGCTTTGCTTCTTCGTATTTCTGGCTTCGGTTTCCTCTTCCTCCCACCTCTTCTCTCGGCTCTCTCTTAATACCTTCATATACAAAAAAACAGTAGCTCTCTCTCAACTTCCAATTTGCACCTGACACGGTTCAGTAGCCTGGCCCTGGAAAATGGGGACAATGATGTGAGATGGGCCTGTTGAAAGGAGTCAGTGAGTAAGCACATTTAAATTTGTAGACAATGCCTGGGACATGGCACTTTGCGTATACTCATTGACTGGTAGGTCTTGTATTTGGGGCGAAACACTGAATAAAGACTGGATGTGATGAAAACCGATTTTATTTAAGTTACACCAGTGATACTTTTCAGTGGCTGTGGACCCTCCCAGGGAGAGTGAAGTAACGCTTTCTGACCAACTGTAATCTGGGCTGGGAGCATCTCGGAGTTCATTAGCTCAGCTGATCAGCTCAGTAAAAGCGGAATAAGGATTCAAGTCCTTGCTTCAAAAATACGCCAGTGTACTTCCAGTTTAGGTCTCTGAACCATCGACCTCAGAACCCAAACAACCTCCAGTGACTGAGCAGCCGCATCACAACCTGCCTCACAAGATAATGGGTGCAGTTACAGGACGCGCGGCGGGACGCCCCTCGCGGTGCAGGATGTAGTGGCCACAGCCGCCGCCTCTCACCCCGAGGCCCGAGGGGGACCCCGACGAGCGGCGGCACTGGCCCGGTGCCCCGGCTGTGGCCGCAGTGTCGGGGCCGGGGAGGGGGGCCGCCACTCTGACACGCGGGCTTCTCGTTCCCCGGTTCCTGAGGAGGAGGCGGCGGCGGAGCGCGGGGGACGCGGCTGCGAGGTGCCCACCGGGGGGCGGGAGGGGCGCGCGACGCCCCCGGAGTTTCCCTCCCCGGGACGGGGACCAGCGGGAGCGGGAAGGCAGTGCCACTTGAAGAGTAAAAAATCACCCTATCCCGGTTAAAGGGAAAGGTCCCACCGAGATTTGAACTCGGATCGCTGGATTCAGAGTCCAGAGTGCTCACCATTACACCATGGAACCCCTACAGAAGCAATGTGCCATCCCTCGCCAGAGGTGTCTAAGTACAGATTCGGCATCCATATGCCCACCAATAATCCCAAGTATTTTTTCTACTGACCTGACAAGACGACTACAGTTGACCTGCGTGGGTGTTCATCCATCTTGCTTTCTCTCTGTCCCCCTCCTTAGATTGACTTCTATCATGTCACTTCCACCTCAGAAAATAAGGTAAATCCACTCTGGGCCTAGGGTTAGGGAAGAGCTTGTAAACCACATATTCTGCCCCGGTTTGATCCAGAGTTTCCTGTCCAGACGTGAAATTTCTGCAAATAGTACAGTTACTTTCCTTTTCCTTGCCTTCACACTTTTCCCATTGCTCAGGGCAAGACTTGGACTTCCTGGGTCCCTTGGCCACATAGCACCCATCACACTCCAAAGCCACCACCGACTCCTACATGTAATATGTAAAGGTGTGTCAGCAGTGGAGTGGGATTGGGAGGCAGGGGAATTTTCCTTTTCTTTTTCATACACTTCTGGGTTTTGTTGTTGCTGTTGTTGTAAGCTTTTCTTATCTTTCTATATTTGTTAGATCTACAATATGAAGTAATCAGCCATGTTTAACGTTTACATCAAACACTCAGACAAACCAAAACAAACTCACTTGCATTGACTCAAAATCAACCGCATACCATTGAAGCCACAAGGCAGGGCTCTGACTCTTAGACAGTCACAGACTGTTTTCTGAGAGTTTGGCCAAGTCAATTCCATTCCAATTTCTCAATATATCATGACCTGGAAACTGCATGCTTTAAAAAAAAAAAAAAACATATACCAATGTACCACCCAAGAGCACCCAGTACTGTGCCACAGGGTATATGTACCAAGGTGTCTTACAGTGTGTACACTACTTATGTACACAAAATACCACCACACTAAATATTTACACATAATAGATACAAATCCACATCACATCTCAAAATAACAATCTGTATTTCATTTCCCCTTCTTTATTTTATCCCAAAACCATTCCTTCCCTTACTCAATACACAGAATAGAAAAAATTGACATTGAAAGAAACAAGCCGCTGGCTGAAAAACAAAGTCAGAAAGTTGCCTAGTGCTCTGGAAGAGGTATTTTATTCCTAGAGACTGGATGAGGCTTGAATGGAGGAAGGAGACAAAGGGGGTTATTTTATTATGAAGAAGATGTTCTCAAAGTTTGAGAAGATGAAACTTCCTCTGGAAAATGAAAAAGTTGAGCAGTAACTAACATCACAAAGCATTCCTCCAGGAGAACTTTAAGTGAGTCAAGGTTTATGACTGCAAGGAACAGAAGTGGACTCTGGCTGATTTCAAAAGAAAAGAAATCTGTTGAAAGGATGTCGAGAGATCACAGAAGGGCTGGGAAACCCAGAGAACCAGGCTCTGACAAGGAGCAGGGAGAGAAACAAACGACGTTGGAAACTGTGACGGGTGGAGAGACTGTCCTTGTGGGGTCTGAGAGCCCAAGGTGAGGATATGTGAGAGGTGGGGATGTGTGTGTAGGGGGGTGCTGTCATGAATAGAACGACCCCGGGAATGTAAGTCCTCCTCCTCCTCTATCTGCTCCTCCTGCCCCTTCTCTCTACTCCTCCTCCCATTCTGCTGCTGCACCTCTTATCTCTCCCATCTTCCTCACTCTCTTTCTCCTCAGCCCCTTGTCCCAGCCCGTGTCAGCCCCTTATCGGAGCTGACCTATACCTGGAAGCAAGTGTTAGCAGGGTTTCTTGCTCCAACATCAACAGTAGGTGACTTTTATTTCAAATGAGAGAAGTGACCGGGTTTTGTGTCTGTGGTGGCCGATCCTGCTCTGCATGTCTGTACCACTGAGGCAACCTGGAGTCTCTTGCCCTTCCCTGTACAAGTTGGAGATTGGAGTTATGTTAGGTCAGATTTTTCCAGAGGCAGTAAGAACCCTTGGCAGAGGCCTGAGAAAAACAACTGATGGAGTCCCTGGGTGGTTCAGTTGGTTAAGCATCTTCCTTTGACTCAGGTCATGATCCCAGAGTCCTGGGATCGAGCCCCAAATTGGGCGCCCTACTCAGCAGGGAGTCTGCTTCTCCCTCTGCCCCTTTACCCCTCTCTTTCTTGAATAAATAAATAAAATCTTAAAAAAAAAAACCCTGGAAAACAGGCAAAAACTCAATTTATATATGAGCCTCTGAGACTAAGCTGTCATGATAGCCCACACTTGGCTTTTAAGAAATGGTAAAAAAAAATTCAGTTATTTCCTCCTTCACAACTTTTATGGCTGCCGTCTTTCCTTTTCATTATCTGCCAGAGATGAAATGGTTCATGTGTATGTCCCTCCTTGGAGAGGTTTACCAGGCTTTGGACTTGGGTCTACCAGTGGTCTTGCAATCTCAGCTCTCTGGTGGGCTTAAGACAGGCATGATCTGGTAGATCATCCAGCTTTATCTTGTTGTCCGAGTGGAAAATACTTTCTCTTACAACTTTCTATCTCTTAAGCACACGTGGAATTACATTTCTGTTTTATGAAATCTTTATCTTTTCTTTTCTTTTTTTTTTTTAAAGATTTTTTATTTATTTATTTGAGAGAGAGAGAGCACATGAGAGGGGGGAGGGTCAGAGGGAGAAGCAGACTCCCTGCCGAGCAGGGAGCCCCATGCGGGACTCGATCCCAGGACTCCAGGATCATGACCTGAGCTGAAGGCAGTCGCTTAACCAACTGAGCCACCCAGGTGCCCCGAAATCTTTATCTTTTCATCTGCTTCTGGACTAATTTCCCTTTAGTACACCACATCAATTCCTTTAACTGATGACAACTACTCATGAGGCCTTTAGGTGGGGATGATGAGCACCTTGAAGATCCCTGCAAATTAACATAGGCCTATATATTTAGTGCTGAACAGAAACCTTCCTTCAGGCCACTTGAAACTTACAATGATCATCGACAGCTATAGCTGAGTTTTTGTAATGGGGCTCTTTCTCCTTAGTTACCATACTTATCTCTGTACAAGTTGGAGATCGGGGTTATATTAGGTCAGATTTTCCAGAGGCAGTTAAGAGTTGTTGGGATTCCAGTTTGTGATCAAATCAGGACAAGCAGAATGAAGAGGACATTCTGGATATAGAAAAAAGACAAACAGACATAATGTTACGTCTCTTTATCACCCTTAGATGAGACATAATATTACACCACATCTTTATCACCCTTAGAATGGTACTCTCAGTGGTAGTTGAAATACTTGTTTCTCCAAGCATGTGAGGTGAAAGTTGGAAAAACTGGCTTAATTGCTTAAATGATTGTGTACTCAGATCGAACCTGAGGGTACCTAAAGTGTAAACTTCATTGAAAAAGATTCTAAGATCTGAAGGTGATGAGAGGATGCAATTATGAAACTTTGTATCTTTCCCACCTTCCAATTTTTTTTCCCCATTTTGCCTGATTTTGTGGTCCTGGGCCCGGGCTTAAGTATACATGTAACTAAGGAAGGCAATGTCAATGCAAAAGACATGATATTCATACCATGAAATTGGATAGTGCTTATTCCAGAATGTACTTTCACTTCCCATTATGTAGCCAAATTGAGTGAATGCAACCTGATTACTAAGTGTTGTATTAGTCTGCTTGGGCTGCAATAACAAGATACCACAGGTTGGGTGGCTTAAACAACAGACACTTATTTTCTCACGGTTTTGGAGGCCAGAAGACCAGAGTTGGCTTCTGATGAGACTTCTTTCTGGCATTTGGAGAAGGCTGCCTTCTCACTGTGTCCTTGGATGGCCTTTTCTCTGTGCATGGAGAGAAATCTCTGGTGTCTCTTCCTCTTCTTATATGGACACCAGTTCTATTAGATTAGGGCCCCATTCTTATTACCTCATTTAACCATAATTACCTCCTTAAAGGCCCTACCTCCAAATACAGTGACATTGAGGGTTAGGGCTTCAACGTAAGAATTCAGGGTGAGGGTCGGGAGCACAATTCAGTCCATAACACCAAACAACAGGGCCAGTCCTATGATTCTTTACCTGTCAAATCCTATGACACTTGCCCGATGATGGGGCTAAGTGTTAGCAAGGCTGCTGATATTGCTGGTTCTATGATTAGAAGAGCACACCTGAGCTGGAACGCATGGCCATACAGAAAAGAGTGTAGGTCAAACAATAGAGCGAAAGCCTGCAGGGACAGGAAGGAAAAGTTTTGTTAGGGTCACTAGAGATACTAGTGAATGATACCACTCCTATTTCTACCCTTTGTTGGCTGGACCCTTGAATCCTGACTATGGGAGAAACAGCACCACATATTGGATACCAATGCAGAGCATATACAGCCTCCTGGAAAATCTTGCTCAGCCCTTCAAGGTATTGCAACCCAGTTGGCAGTGTAACTGAGTCTTCCGAAGGCCGTTCCAGTGGTGTCCCCCGCCACCGGCTTCCGGATGGTGGGGATCATGGTCAGACTAGAGAATTCCACAAGCGTGGGCTCACTTTATATTCTGTGGAATGACTTCCTTGATCAGAAGTGTATTAGTCTGCTTGGGCTGTCCTAATAAAATACCATAGACAGGTGGCTTAAACAACAAAAATTTATTTTTTCACAGCTCTGGAGGCTAGAAATCCAACATCATGGTGCTAGCAGGATTGGTTTTGGGTGAAGACTCTTCCTGAGCTGCCTTTTCTCTGTGCATAGGTGTGCACATGCACACATGTACACACACACGCATGCACACACACACATACACACACACAAAAAGCTAGCTCTTGGTGTCTCTTCCTCTTCTTACAAGGACACCAGTCTTATTGGATTAGGGCCTCACCAGACCTCATATAACCTTAGTTACCTCCTTAAAGGCCCTATCTTCAAGCAGTCACATTGGGAGTTAGGCACGCACATACGACTTTGGTGGTCGGGGAGGCACAATTCAGTTCATAACCAGAAACAATGCTGTGTGGAATGCTATCTGGGTGGATAAGGCATTCTACAAGTGCATGGACAGTAGATTTGGCAGAAGCATTGTGTGCAGGGAAGGCAAATCTGTGTTCAGAGTGTCTATTCCAGTAAGAACAAAAGACTCTGCCATCTATGGTGGAAGTGGCCTAATGTCATCGATCTGCCACTAGGTAGCAGGCTGATCACCCTGGGGAATGGTGCTGTATTGGTGACTGAGTGTTGGTCTGTGCTCCTGGCAGATTGGGCACTCAGCAGCAACTGTAGGCAGGTCAGCCTTGGTGAGTAGAGGTCCATGTTGCTGAACCTGTGCATGACCTCCATCCCTATCACCGTGGTCACTTTGTTCATAAGCCCATTGGGTGATGACAGGGTGGGTGGCTGGGGAAAGAAGCTGACTGGTATCCACAGAACAGGTCTTCTTATCCACATGATTATTAAAATCCTCATGTTTGCACTCATTCTGAGAAGTCTGTCCACATACTTCTTCCCCAGACTTCCTTGTCACCGATTTTCCAAACATGTCCCTTCTGAGTAAAATGAACCACCACGTATACTACTCACAGTTCCACCACTGGAAGTTCCACCACTGTCCTTCAGGGCTGTCCCAGAAAGCAGCTGTCGTGCTACGCCTGTCCACTTTTGGGTGATGCCTGCGTATCATGCAGAACCATCTGTAAATGAGGTTCCAGTCTTCTCTTTCTATGTAAATTGTAGGGAACTCTCCATGAGGCTCTGGGTGAAAGAGAGGGTAGTGTAGCAGGAATGGGGACCATGGGCATTTGTGCCTCTTCTTCATGTAACTTCCTTGTACCTTCAGGGCCTACTTGGGCCCTATTTCATATGTACCATTTCTATTTGATGATGGAGTGAGCCAATCTCATTATACTTGTTAGTTTGACAAAAATGTTCAAAGGTATCCTATACGTAGTCCCCCAAATCCCTGCCTTTTCTAAGTGCTTGAGTAGGAGTATCCAATGATATTTTGCATATCTCTATTGCCACATTGTGCCGTGGACTATCAGTGCTGCTTTTACTACTGGAAATAGAGTTATTAGTGTCTTTAAATCTAATCAGATCAGAGAGCCAATTCCAGAAACCCCAGAACCAACTAGAAGACATTCTTAAGATTCTGTTCCTCTAGAGCAACTCCTGGTACCAAAATAGCTTATGTGACTGTGGAGGCCTGATCAGTCCAATCTGGTGAGACAGCCCGGCAGGCTGGAGACTCAGAGAAGAGTTGGAGTTGGTGTCAAAAGGCAGTCTGCTGGCAGAGCTTCTTGCTCGTTCTATTAAAGCTTTTAACTGACTGGATGAGACCCACCTACAGTATGGGGAGTACTCCACTGACTGACATGTTATTCTCATCCAAAAGAACTCCTTCACAGAAACATACAGAATAATGTTTGACCAAATATCTGGGCACCGTGGCCCAGCCAGGTTGACACATAAAATTAACCATCACAGTATATAATGTTCAAGGTGCACAAAATCAAAGACAAAGAGAACATCTTGAAAGAAGCCTGAGGAAAAACACATCTTATCTATAGAATAACAAGGATTAGTATTACATCAGAATTTTCTTCAGAAACCATACAAGCAAGAAGAGAGTGCAGTGACGGGGCGCCTGGGTGGCTCAGTCGTTAAGCGTCTTTGGCTCGGGTCATGATCCCAGGGTCCTGGGATCGAGCCCCGCATCAGACTCCCTGCTCAGCCAGGAGCCTGCCTCTCCCTCTCCCACTCCCCCCTGCTTGTGTTCCCTCTCTAGCTGTCTCTCTCTGTGTCAAATAAATAAATCTTAAAAAAAAAAAAAAGAGTGCGGTGAAATAATTAAAGTGTTGTAAGAAAATCCCTACCAACTAGAATTCTGTATCCTGTAAGTGTCCTTCAAAAGTTAAGGAGAAATAAAGACACTTAGACAAACAAAAATTGGGGAGCTTGTTGCCAGTAAATCTACCTTGCAAGAAATGTTAAAAGTTCTTCAGAGAAGAATATGGCATAGGTCAGAAACTCGTATCTGCATAAAGAAAGGAACAACATTAGAAAGAACAGAATGAGAAAGAATAAATGAAAATAAAATGAGAAAGAATGAATGAAAATAAATAAAATCTTTTATTTTTCTTATTGTTAATTGATCTAACAGATAACAATTTGTTCAAAATTATAATATAGCAGGGCGCCTGTGTGGCTCAGTCGTTAAGCACCTGGGTGGCTCAGTCGTTAAGCACTTGCCTTCAGCTCAGGTCATGATCCCAGAGTCCTGGGATCGAGCCCCGCATCAGGCTCCCTGCTCAGCCAGGAGCCTGCCTCTCCCTCTCCCGCTCCCCCTGCTTGTGTTCCCTCTCTAGCTGTCTCTCTCTCTGTGTCAAGTAAATAAATAAAAAATCTTAAAAAAAATTATAATACAGCAAAAATATATTAGATGATTATATTGGGCGCCTGGGTGGCTCAGTTGCCTGAGTGGCTGCCTTGGGCTTGGGTCATGATCCCAAAGTCCTGGGATCAAGCCCCACATTGGGCTCCCTGCTGAGCAGGGAGTCTGCTTCTCCCTCTGCCCCTCACCCTGCTCATGTCACTCTCTCTCAAATAACTAAATAAAATCTTTTTTTAAAGTGTATATATATATATATATTAGATGATTATAGCTTGTGGAGAATTAAATGAATGGACAGCAACATTATAAGGGACAGTAGAGGGAATTGGAAATGCTCTGTTATAAGGACCTGCACTACCTGTGAAGCATTATTGTGTTATTTGCAAGTTGACTTAGATCACTTGTAAATGTATATTGCTAACTACAGGGCAGTCATTAAAACATTTTACAAAGAAACATAATTGATATTCTAAGAGATGAGAAAATAGAATCCTGTAAAATGCTCACTTAAAACCAGAGAAGGCTGAAAAAGAATGGAAGAAAAAAGGAACAATGAACAAAGGCAATGAATAGAAACAGTTACAAATATGGTAGATACTAATTCAACTATATCAGTAATCACTTTAAATGTGAATGGTCTAAATACATCAATTAAAAAACAGAGACTATAAGAGTGGTAAACAAGACCCAACCATATGTTGTGTATAAGAAACTTACCTTAGGGTGCTTGGTGTCTCAGTCAATTAAGCATCTGCCTTCGGCTCAGGTCATGATCCTAGAGTCCTGGGATGGAGTCCCACATTGGACTCCCTGCTCAGTGGGGAGTCTGGTTCTCCCTTTACCCCTTCCCCCTGCTCCTGATCTCTCTCTCTCTCTCTTCCGCTCTCTCTCTCAAATAAATAAATAAAATCTTTTTTAAAAAAGAAACTTTAAACATAAAGACACATATAAATTAAAAGTAAAGAGATAGAGGAAGATATATCATACTGATATTAATCAAAAGAAAACTGGAATCCAGGTTATATTAATTTCAGACAGAATATACTTCAAGGAATAAAAAGTGGTGTTATATAATGATAAAGAGGTCAGTTATCCAGAAGGTATAACAATACTCGATGAGTAAGTACGTAACAGCAGAACATCAGAATACATGAGGCAAAAACTGATAGAACTGTAAGGAGAACTAAACAAATGCACTATTAGAGTTGGAGATTTCAGCATCCCTCTATCAGTAATAGACAAATCCAGTGGGCAAAAAATCAGTGAGGATGTAATTGAACTGAATAGCACTATCAATCAAGTGGATCTAATTGACATTTATATGTTACTTCATCCAACAACAGTAGAATACACATTCTTTTCAAGCTTACATGGAACATTCACCAAGATAGGCCACATTCTTGACCATAAAACACATCTCAACAAATTTTAAAGAACAGAAATACAATGCATGCTCTCGGACCACAATGGAATGAAACTGGAAATCAATAACAGAAAGATAGCTGGAAAACCCCAAATTTGGAGATTATACAACACACTTTGAATAATACATGGGTCAAAGAAAAATTCTCAAGAGAAATTATTTTGAGCTAAATGAAAATGAAAATACAGCTTATAAAAATGTGTGGGATGGGCGCACCTGGGTGGCTCAGTTGGTTAAGTGTCTGTCTCCAGCTCAGATCATGATCCCGGGGTCCTTGTATGGAGCTTCTCCCTCTCCCTTTGCCCCCCGCCCCCCACTGGTGCACACTCTCTCTCTCTCTCTCTCTCAAATAAAGAAATAAAATCTTTTTAAAAAATGTGTGGGATGGGGGCGCCTGGGTGGCTCAGTCGTTAAGAGTCTGCCTTCTGCTCAGGTCATGATCCCAGGGTCCTGGGATCGAGCCCCGCATCGGGCTCCCTGCTTCACGGGAAGCCTGCTTCTCCCTCTCCCACTCCCCCTGCTTGTGTTCCCTCTCTCGCTGTGTCTCTCTCTGTCAAATAAATAAAATCTTAAAAAAAAAAAAAACGTGTGGGATGTAGCAAGAGTAGTGTTTAAAGGGAAATTTATAACATTGAATGCATGTGTTAGCAAAGAAAGATCTAAAATCAATAATCTAAGCTTTCACTTTTGCAAATTCAAAGTAAGCAGACGAGAAGAAACAATAAAAATTAGAGCAGAAATCAATAAAATTAAAAACAGGAAATTAATAGAGAAAAATCAATGAAATCAAAAGCTAGTTCTTTGGAATGATGAATAAAATTGATGAACCTCTAGCCAGACTAAACAAAAAATAAAGATACAAATTACTAATACCAAAAATGAAAGAAGGACCCTTAGTACTGATTGCATGGACATTAAATTATAATAAAGGACTATAACGAACAACTGCTCACAAATTTGATAACTTAGATGAAAAGAACCAAATCCTTGAAAGACACAATTTACCAAAACTTACACAAGGAGAAATTGGTCATCTAAATAGGCCTAAATGAAGCAATTAATAAGCTTCTGAAAACAAAACCAGACTTAGTTTCACTGGTGAATTCTACCAAACATTTAAGGAAATGATACCAATTCTCTACAATATCTTTCAGAAAATAGAAGACAAAAAACATTTCCTGACTCATTCTATGAGGCAAACTTTACCCTAATACCTGTTTAAAAACTGAATTCAACCAAGTACCTTTGAAGATCTAATCAGCTTTATTATTTAACAATTCATGAATAGGGCAGCATTCCATCTAGCAAGTAGAGGGAGCTCCACGGAGTTTTCTGAAAGGTTTTTAAAGGAGGAGAGAGGGCATTAAAGAACGGAAGAGAGTGGGGGAGAGGAGGAGGAGGGAATTTATTAACGAGGAATGTATTGTTTAGGCAAGGGGAGAAAAGGGGTCTATCAGTAAATCAGGAAACTCCATGTTGACCGGTTCAAGGTTACATTCCTGAGGGGACAGTGGTGAAACTTCAGTTAGGTCAGGTATTAAGTCCTCCTCGTTTACTGACTTGGGGTCTTAACCTAAGTGATGCCATTCTGAGTCTGTGGTTTTCTTTTTAACAATGCCTCTTCTTTTGATCAAACTCAATTTAACTGAGAGATACGATATCTCGGTTACCACAGTGTAGGTCTCTGTAGCTTCTGTTGATCCTTTCATTGACATTCACAGGTCATGATATTTTCGTTTAACTTCTTTGATATTCACAGGTTACTTCAATTAGAGTTGGAGGATAACGTCAAGAACATTTCCCAGGAACCAAAGTAAAAGCAAGGAAGAAAAAAGACATTTAGTTCAGGAAAGTGGATGAGTTCAGGAGGTCCATACGTGAATTGTAACCAGACTAACATGATTTCCCTCCTTGGTGAGTTACAGGTAGAGACTACACCAGGTGGAGCTGTCATACAAAGGAAACTATTTGCAGCAAATAAGGAGATCACGGGGTATAAATTCCAAAGCCGTGACTCCCCAAGCGGGGGTGAGCGGGTTCTTTTTACTTAGGGTTAGGATGAATATTCAGAAAAGGGAGTTTTGTCGTCGCCTGTAAAGACAGACATAAGGTTGCACCCCCGTTAGAAAACAAGCCTGTAGGGCGCCTGGGTGGCTCAGTTGGTTGGGCGGCTGCCTTCGGCTCAGGTCATGATCCTGGAGTCCTGGGATCGAGTCCGGCGTCGGGCTCCCTGCTCGGCGGGGAGTCTGCTTCTCCCTCTGACCCTCCACCCTCTCATGTGCTCTCTCTCTCATTCTTTCTCTCAAATAAATAAATAAAATCTTTAAAAAAAAAAAAGATTTATTTATTAAAAAAAAAAAAGAAAACAAGCCTGTAAGTGCATCTAATGGTACGTTAATGAAGCTGGTGCTCTTTCTAGGGCAGAGACTTTAACATTTTAATGAAGCAGAAGTAATTGGGAAGGGGGTTATGGACATGCGAGGTGGGGAGGTGGGGTCGTGGGGTCGTGGGCTCCTTATCTCTGGTAAGGAATACAGCATCTTGCTTACTTTTGAAAAGATACTGGGAGTTTTACCATTGATTTATTGTCTCTGATATGGTTAGGCTATTTCCTAGCCTGGTAGAGACTGTTAGTTTTTGCACTCTCTTTAATTCTCTTAAAATTTTTAACTACCGAAAGTTTTGCATTCCTTTGTAATTCTGACACCTCCTAGGAAGTTCTTCAACAAGTGTGCTTAGGTGAGTAGAGAGGTGTAGGGCATCAGAGATCAGGGAAAATAGCCCGGGCCCTAAAATGACTTCTCTTGTGTCACGAAAGCTACGTCTAGGCTTTTTCTGGGGACCATTAACTCTTTCTGCTTTCAGAATAACGTGTGTTCCAGAAAGAGACTAGAAAAAGAAAATTCAAAACTTTCCCACATCTAAGGGTTGAAAGTGAAATGAATGCAATGTCCCATGAATGAAACTGAACTTTCAAGAATGGAATAGATTTTGCCACCAGTTGTGATGCTTATGAATTTTAATAGATGTACACACAGTGCTACAATCACAAAGATAACTGGATTTGAAAGGAACCCGTTTCCTTTGTAATCCTAAATTTCTACTCCCCACTCTGAAAGGCATTATCCGAAGAGAGGTACACAGGCGTCAGCAGCCTGCCAGACGGACTCCCCGCGGCCCAACGGTTCAGAACCCGCGCCCGCCGCCACAGCGTGGGGGCGCCAGGGAAAGAGGGAGAGGCAGACGTCACTTCCCCCACGGCCACCCGCCCGCTGGTTGGCCGGCTGGACGTCGTGGGAGGAGGGAGGAGAGGGCGAGGGCAAGGGCGGGGCGTGGGCCGGAGGGAAGGGGGGCTCCAGTGACGTCACACATAGGGCGTGTCCTATGTAAATATGGCAGCGCAGGGGCTGCCGTTTCGGCCCCTGCCGCCTAAATACAATCTGATCTCCGGTGCTGCGGGAAGGAGTGCGGGGCTGTTGGTGAAAGCTGCGTGTCGTGCGTGTGTGGAAGGCGTAGGGAGACTCAGGGTCGTGGGGAGCCAAGTGAGCGTGTGTGTACAGTGGAAGGCGTGTGAGGGTGAGGTGGGGCGGATGGGGAGCAGGTCATACTTACCTGGCAGGGGAGATACCATGATCACGAAGGTGGTTTTCCCAGGGCGAGGCTTATCCATTGCACTCCGGATGTGCTGACCCATGCGATTTCCCCAAATGTGGGAAACTCGACTGCATAATTTGTGGTAGTGGGGGACTGCGTTCGCGCTCTCCCCTGATTATTTCTGTTAAAATGCAGACTTTTAATGTTGGGGTGTTTTGGGTAGTATGGGTTTGTACTGTTGGGTGGTTTTTTGCGGGTGTTTTGAGATAAGTTTTTGTGTTGGCGGTGTGGTTTTTTTGCTTTGGCGGTTTCGTTACGTTTAGGGTTTTTTTTTTTAGGTAGTGTGTTTAGTAGTAGTAGTGGTGGTTTAGTAGTCAAAAAACCAAGCAGTTTTGCAGAGATATTGTTTCGCTAGTGTTTTTGGAATTTTTTGGTACGTTTTGCAGTATTTTTTTGGTTGTAGCGAGTCGTGTAGTTAGTGCAAGAGAGGGAAGTTATGTAAAACTGTGTTTTTGGAAAATTTACTTTCAGAGTTGTCTTGACTTTTTAGTTCGGTTTTATCTGCTGGTAATTACATTTCTTTAGAGCTTTCCATATTTGGTTTCTTAAGAAGGATATCCTAGACACATCCCGGGACCTTCGTAATAAGGGGTTGGCATAGGTTAGAATTCAATAAAGCAGGCCCAAGAAACAGAGAAGCTCTAAGAAAGAGATACAGGGCAAGAGTTGTTGCTGCAAGCCTGCCTGCTGCCACATGCCCACAACATAAACCAGCTGATAAATTGTATGTGTGTGCTGGTGACATCCGCTGCCCTTCTCAGGGTCTAAAAGAATATGGCATCCATTTATATTTCCACCTTCCAAATCCATGTGTCAAGCTAACACAGAACTATGCAGGGATGGGAATTCTGGGAAATGTGCTTCCAGTTTAGGAATGAAAACTGACAAATTCACCACAGTCCACCTCTTATGGACTTGGTGCCTGTGTGGTATTCCTCCTGATCCTTTTTAAAAACCATTCATGGTTGCCTGGGTGGCTCAGTTGGTTGAGTGACTGCCTTCAGATCAGGTCATGATCCCAGAGTCCTGGGTTCAAGTCCCACATCAGGCTCCCACCTAGGCGGGGAGCCTGCTTCTCCCTCTGGCCCTCTCCCCTCTCATGCTGTTTCTCTCTCTCTCTCTCAAATAAATAAATAAAATCTTAAAAAAAAAAAATTCTTGACTTTCAGATAAAGCAATAGGAAAATCATGCTTTCTTCAAACAATGAAAACATGCTAGCCCTTTCCCCCAAAAGAATAAAATCCCTTTTCTTTGATGTTCATTCCTCTTCCAGTTGAATCACATTCATTCCTCCTTTTCTTCGATTAAAATTTGACTACTATCAACACATCTTATGTTAGTTAGCTGGTAGTGGGTTGGAAGAGGAAAGATAAAAATATTAGTTAATACGTACACAAAAATATTCATATCAAAATAAGGAAGAAATACCCATATTTATTACAGCCCTTACTTCTGCAACTGTACTGGTATTTATAACTGTCTTCTTCACTACTCATTCCATGTTCCCTTTGCCCCCAGCAAGCACCAACCTCAATGTTAGCAGGTATCTTGCCTGGTGGAGTTCCATAAACCCTCATTCCCAAAGTGTGGACCATTCTCTGTCTTGCCTGTACTGGATTGTTGCAGTCTTCCATTGACTTTTAATCAGAGTGCAATGAGTTCCAAAGGGTCTTCTGAGGCTTTCTTGCATTTCTCAAATATTCCTCCTTACTTCCATTGTGTAGTAGCAGCCCAGTTTTCCCTTGTGGTCAGGATCAGTCACCCCACTCAGGAAAGTAACCTTCTTTACCTATTGATACCCTGTCCTGAGGATCCCCAAATGGCCAGGTGGTATGCCCACTTTAATACAGCCATTATTGCACCTGTTGCTGAAAGCACTTCTCTCTTGGGAACTAAGACTTCTGGATCAACAGATCCCAAAGTTACAGAGGTGGGTGGGAAGCAAAATGTTCACTAGCATATCCCTAGGGGTGAATAGTGAGAGGAGCCACTCCCATTTCTACCACTTGGTTCCCAAACCTTCGAGAGACAGCACCATCTATTGGTTGCTAATTTAGAGTATATGCAATCCTGTGAAATTTGTCCAGCTCCTCAAGGCATTGTCATCCAGCTCGCACTGAAACTGAATGTTCAAAAACACGTTCTACTGCCCCATCAGGTTAGCTGCTTCAGAGTAAAACCAATGAATGAGCATGAGCCCAGGGCAACTGTCAAATGAGTTCTTGGCCAGAAGCAATGCTGTATGGAATTCCATGAAATAGAAGAGGCATTCCGGAAATACACACAGATGGTTGTTTTAGCAAAACCATTGTAGGCAGAGAAGGCAAAACCATAATTAAAGTATCTATTCCAATGAGAATAAGACTGTGGACCCCCCGCCCCGCCCCACCCATGATGCAAAGGTCCTGTGTGATCAGCCTGCCATCCTGTGGCTGACTGATATCTTCCCTTCTTGCCAACGGGGAACTGGTATTGTATCATAGGCTGAGTTGTTCTTTGCTATTGGCTTTTGGGCACTCAGTAGTGGTTGTAGCCAGGTTAGCCTTGGTGAATGGAACTCATGTTGCTGAAACCATGTATACATATTCTACATATTCTGAATCTCCATTTGTGGGCCCATTGGGCAGTCCTAGAATTCCTTTTTTTTTTTAATTGTATTTATTTGAGAGAGAGCAGGAGGGAGGGGAGAGGCAGAGGAACAGGGACAAGCAGGCTCCCCCCTAAGAAGGGAGCCCAATGAGATGCTCCATCTCAGGACCCTGGGATCATGACCGGAGCTGAAGGCAGATGCTCTACCCACTGAGCCACCCAGGCGTCCCTTAGAATTCCCATTTGATTCTTTTTTATGATTTTCATTTTTTGTGTGTGAGATTCTCTATTAGAACACAGAACAGGGGCACCTGGGTGGCGCAGTCAGTTAAGCGTCCAACTCTTGGTTTCGGCTCGGGTCGTGATCTCAGGGTCGTGATCTCAGGGTTGTTAAATCGAGCCCTGCATAGGGCTTGGAGCTCAGCATGGAGTCTGCTTGAGAATCTCTCTCCCTCTCCCTCTACCCCTCCCGTTGGTATTCTCTCTTTCTCAAAATAAATAAATAAATCTTAAAAAAAAAAAAAAAGGACACTCAATGACATTGTATATTCCTTTGTATAAAGGAATTGTATATTATTTGTATAAATAATTATATAAAATATACATATATATGTATGCATATATATGTATTTTGAAGTCTGCTAAAATTAATATCCTGGGAGTCGGTTTCTCTTGACTGCTGTTTTTTTCTTAAGTATGAATTAAATGGGCCTAATTTTTTTGTTTCTTTGTATGTCTAGTACTTTTTATTGTTTATAACACACTTTGAATGATACATTGTAGAGACTCCAGATTCTGATATCTTCCTCCAAAGAGTGTCAATATTTGTTCTACTAAGCGATTTGATTACTAACCCATGACCTCGAATTTGTGTAGCACTGGATTTATGTTTTGTTTAGGTGGATCTTTGGAAAGTCCAAGGTGTTTCCCAAAGCTCTCTAACTTGGTGTGACTCAACCTGGAAACCTGATTCCTCTGTTAATCTTATCAGGGCTTGGTTTTAATATTTGTCAGGGAGGGTCAAGAGTAAGCCTTACACTAAGGTGTGGTTTTCACACCTAAAACAGAGCATTTCTGGAGTATCAGCTGAATGCTCAGAGTGGTAGAGTTGTTAACAAGGCCTGAATCCCAATGTTGCCAGCACTGATCTCTAGGATCTATTCTGTTTTCCATCTTGTAGCATCTGTCATCTGGTAAGCCAGACTGGATAGTAGCTCTCTGCGCATGAGCAGCTCTACACTCAGCAAATGACCTGCAGGGGACCCAATGTGGACCTCTGAAAACTGGCATCTAAACTCTTTTCTCCTTTCTGATGCTCTGCTCTGAAGATTCCCATTGCTTTAGCACCCCTAATTTTGATCTCTGCCTTCACAGCTCAGTGTGAACACCATATTCTGCTGGGATTCCAGCTTGCTATACCATCATCAGATCATTTCCCCAGTCCTCTCTCAGGGAATCACAGTCTTGTACTACCTCTGTCCAGTGTCTGTAAACAGGTGCTTCACATATTTTGTCCATTTTTGTGGTTGTTTAAAGCAAGACTAATCTGGTGGTATTACTATGTTATAGTTGTGGGTAGAAGACCTGAATTCTTGCCAGTGCCTTTAAGGCAAAGGTGCCTAAAATGGCTGGCTCAGTTGATGGAACATGAGACTCTTGATCTCGGGGTTGTAAGTTTGAGCCCCAAATTGGGTGTAGAGATTACTTACAAATAAAATCTTAACATAAAAATAAAATGAAGGATTTTAGGGTTGCCTGGCTGGCTCACTCATTAGAGCATGTGACTCATGATCTTGAAGTTGTGAGTTTAAGCCCCCATGTTGGGTGTAGAGGTTATTTTAAAAAGAACAAACTTTAAAAAAAATAAAGTGCTTTCAAAAACTTTTTTAAGAAGATAAAATGAAGGATTTTACATAGATTACTGATTTCTATTTTTTAAATCCTTGTTTTATTTATTTATTTATAAAGGTTTTGTTACTTATTTGTCAGAGAGAGAGAGTGCCACACAGCAGGCAGAAGGAGAAGCAGGCTCCTGATGAGCAAGCCCTGGGATCATGACCTGAGCCAAAGGCAGACGCTTAACGGACTGAGCCACCCAGAGTTCCCTAGATTACTGATTTCTAAATAATTTGAATGCTGTTTTCCACATTTATAAATGACCTAGCCGAAGGGTTTTGTTTTTACTTTAACAAATACTGAGAATGATGGACTCACTTTCAGCATGCACCACAAGGAGATCTGAGCTAAGTATCCTTTTCTCTGGGCATATTCCCATGCTTGAACTTGAAGAGTGGCAGGATATGCCACCCCAAAATATGCCACTTTGACATAAGGATTGTTTTGAGCTAAAGGCATGTGGAAAACCGCAGGTGCAAGAAGAGTGCTCTGACCTCCACTTTCCTTCCTGAAAGCAGGAGATAAAACTTCCTATACCAGGAGGAAAGAAACATCCTTGTCACATGAGACAGGAAGTCAGGGCCCAGAGAAATCTGTACAGACCTTTTAAAAAAACTTATATCTTCCTTTAATCTTCCCATATATTTTGCTTTTTCACAATTGCCTCCCTTTGTTCAACCTAGTATAAAAACACTTAGGCCTACCCACTTCTTTGGATTTTCATTTTCCTATTGGACTTTCCATGTTCGTGTAAAAATGAATGGGCTTTTCTCCTATTAATCTGTCTTATGTCAACTTAATTCTCAGGCCCATTTGGAGTCCCTAAGACAGTAGAGGTAAAGTTTTGCCTTACCTAATAGATTCTCCTAGGACTAAAAAGAGAAGATTAGCAAAAGGACAACTGTAAGGTGCCTGGTCCTAGTAGAAGAAACGTTGTGTAGGCCTAGTAGACCTAGTAGAAAATGCCAGAATTCCCAGAATCAGATGAGTGGAAGAGTGCAGAGGCTGCTTTGAAAGACAAAGATTGGGAGGGGAGGCCCAGAAAGACAAGCTGTCCTTAGTGGGGACCAGTCCCTGGAATGTATCTCTTTTCTTTTCTTCCCCAATTCTGTAACTCTTAGTTCTGAATCTTCCTTCCCATTCTCTTCCCCACCCTCGCTCCTGGGTGCACCGGGTCTTTTCTCCCAAGCACACAGATTTTAAACCTTTTTTCTACAGAGGACTCCTTTTTTGATCTGCTGAAACCTGCACATGCTTCTTGGAATAAGGCTTTTAAAGATTTATTTATTTTGGGGGGGCAGAGAGAGAAAGAATGTTAAGCAGACTCCTGGCTGAGCCCAGAGCCCCACACCAGGCTCAATCTCACCACCCTGAGATCATGACCTGAGCTGAAATCAAGAGTCCCAGGCTTAATCACCTGAGCCACCCAAGCGCCCCAGGAATAAGGCTTTTAATGCGTAGAACAGAACATTTAAAATTACAAGCGAAATCAGTCACTTTCAAATCCAGTTGTCTTTGTGCCTTTTCCCATAGTTTGATAGCAGAGGGAATGAGGTAGCCTCTGAGCTGGGCAGCTGAGCTTATGCAACCAACCTTCCATGCGCCGACTCAAGACGATCCTAGAGTTGGGGTGGTAAAGAATAAGAATCTTGGGTTGTGCCAGTCTCAGAGAAAGTGAATCAACTGGACTTCATTACCCTTTACCATCCAAACTGAAAAAAAGTAGTGGTCCCTGGGAGCCGAGATCCAAGGGAAGGGACCGCGCGCCCCCTCGTGGCCACCTCGGGGATCCGCACGGTACCGGCCACCGCGGGTGCCCAATCCGAAAACAACCAAATAAAATGCACTGGACGCTGGGCGATGCTCAAGACCTTAAAATTAGAAGTCGAGAGCGCTACAAACTGAGCTAGCAAGACGACGAGAAGTAGATGCACTTCTTTTCCTCCTAGCCGCTTGGAATCGTTGCCCAAATGTAAAATACCTGAGCCAAGACCTCGGCGTGTTGCTGACCAGGAAATAGGTTTGTAGAGAGTTTAATGCATTTCCTCCTGCCCACCGCTGATTGGCACTAAATCACAATCCCAGCCTAGGATCTTCCTACTTCTGAGCTCAAGGAGGGACCAGCGTAGTGGATAGAATAGTGCTGCGTGGAGACGGGGTCCGGCTGAGGGAGCAATCCAGCACCCCCCACCCCCCACCCCCGGGCCTTTTAGAAGGGCCTCTCCCGGTGCTAGTTTGCCCCCAGACTGAACCCCAGACTTCCATGGAAAGGACGTCCAGGATAAAGAGGTTTTCAATCCATTCCAATAGGTCCCACCGAGACACCACGGATCCTCACCTCCTTGGCCCTGTTACTGGAATTTTCCAACCCTCCACGACAATCGTGGGCGCTTTTCTCCAAGTTCTTTAGGCACGGATGAAAGTTGACGTGACGCCAAGTGCACTTTCTGTGCCCCAGCCCCGCGTGTTCTCCGCCTCTTCTTTGGGGGCTGTTGGGGACTGAGACTCAAAGGAGCACACAAATTAATAAATACAGTGTTATGAGCTACGTTTATAAAGAAAAAAAATACCCGAGTGCATGCTTGCAGGTCGCCCGCAAATGGCTACAAAGCTACAGGGAACTTTCAGCCCTGTTCATGTGCGATTAAAGCGACAGCTGTCATCGTCTTACTCAATACAAGCATTACTCACTTTACTCCAGTAATAATAGTAAATTCACTCGGACACCCTGTTCTTTGGAATTTTTTTTATCAGCCTCTCCTACCGTTGCCTACCGTGCACCTCCTTGAAGTACAGACGGTTGGTCACATTCGTCCACATTCCGCTGCAGGGTGCAGGGGCACGGAGGGGGAGCGCGCAGCCGGCTCCGGGCCAGGGGCGAGGGGCTGGGGCCCGGCCGGGGCCCCCGGGGGCGGGGGGCGGACGGCTTGCAGCGTTTCCTCCCTTCCTACCGGGAGCAGGGACTGTGGGCCCCCCAGCAGCTCCGAGGCCCGCGTTCGTGAAGTCGCCAGATCCAAAGGGTGACATCTCACGGCGCTGCCGTCTTTAAGCATTTAAAAGAGGAATATCTGTCTTTTCGGAGTCAGAGCACCAACCAAACACAAGAGACGGCAAGTGGCGGGTGATTGAAATTAAGGAAAATCGGCATTTTCAGTTTTCTGCGCCTTTTTGTTTAGCGGCTGGAGTGCTCGCGCCCTCTCCGCCGCGCCTCACCAGGCTGCCCCACGCGCCCTCGCTTCCTTCTCTTCTCCGGCTTCCGCGGTTCAGCCCTGGACACCGCAGCCCCGGACCGCCGAAGTCGGACTGAGGCTGCGTGGCTCGCCAGGGTGCGGAGCTCAGTTCCGTCCTAGTGCGCACGAGTCCAGAGTCGGGGTCTTCGCCGCGCTCTCGGTCAGCTCTGGAAACAAACGCGCGTCGGCCTCGGAGAAACCTTTGCCGTCTTCCCTCTCCCGAGCCCCTCGTAGGACTAAAAGTTTAAAAGCCCACACTGGAATTCTTGGCTCCCCTCGGCCCCCACGGCGGAATGGATCCTTCACCAAGCATTTAGGGAGTGCCTACTTAGGTGCCCGGCCCCGCTCTGGGGCGCGGCGTGCATCGCGAGCCACGCCCGGCCCTGCCGCGTTGCAGCGAGGGGGGTCAGTGGGGGTAGCGCCCTTCTCACGCGCGCCCCTGGTCCTGCGGGGACTCGCTGTGAGAGCCACGAGTCAATCGGAGCTAAGAATGGGAAGTGAATGACTTCAGCGCCAGAGGCTGCGGGCGACCCCTGGAGCCAGGCGGCTCTGGAGGCGGCGAGGAGCAGGCGGAGAGGCGGGGGGTCTGGCGTTGGGCTCCCCGAGTTCCCCAGGTGACTGGCCCCGTATCGATGTTCAGACATGCCCAGTGACACGACCTGTGGCCTCAGTGTCTCCCGCGCCTCCGGTTTCCGGAGTGGGAGAATGAGAAGATGTCCCTAGCCAGAGGTTGGAAAAGCAATTTCTGAGATCAGGAAATGAGTTTAGGAAGAACGGTTTCCGTGTCTCTGTGGCGCAATCGGTTAGCGCGTTCGGCTGTTAACCGAAAGGTTGGTGGTTCGAGCCCACCCAGGGACGGTATCTTTTACTAGCAACTTGCAACCTTAGGTTACCTGTTAGTGGACTTATTTATCCTCGGAGTCCTCTGGACTTCTGTCCACTTTAAATCAGACGCCCAAGTATGCTGCTGGAAGACTCAAGTTGCATAAAAGTGCCTAAAAGAAGGAATTTTTCAGCAAAGGTATTTTTTTCAATAGCCCGCGTCTGGGCCTTACTTATCCCAGAGACACTGCAGAGCCCCTCACTTCCCGAAGCTGGGTTTTTACAACTGCACATCCTGGAAACTAAGAAATCCCCAAAATTGAGAACAAAACCCTTCTTCACTTGGGGTGAAGCCTCTAGTCCCGGGTGGAAATTTTGGTTCTCCCACCATGTGGCTTAAACAAATTATGAATTTTCTGTGCCTCAATTTCTTTGTCTATAAGAGGGGGCAAATAGGAGTACTTCCCTCATGGATTAATTTAAATGTTAATGAGATATGCACATAAACCATTTGACCACTTAATAAATGTTTATTAAACATTAGCTACTATAACTCTTTTCAGGGACGTCTCATCACCATTTCTGTTATTTACTTCATCCTCTTAAATAAATGCATATCTTTTCATGGTATGGATGGGTTATTGTATATACAAACATTCCTTAATTGTGACACGACATTGATTCTAATGTTTACTGTTATAAATGCTTGTTCAGAGAACATCCTTATACAAATATCCTTATCGCTTACACATGGATTTCCCTAAAAGAGATTCCTGGAAGTGGACTTTCCTAATCAAAGTATTTGTCATTGCTAATTTTGCTAATTCCTGACTGATGGCCCTCCAAAGAAGCTGTACCTCGACATATCCCCACATTCTAAGAGAACGCTCTTTTCTTGGCAACCCAAACTGACATTTACTAGCAGTACAAATCCATCACTTTTGCTTGGGGAATGTTATTGCTTATTGGTCTCACACATTGCTGAGTTTTGCCGGTGAGGGGCTGGTGCTCCCACAGTCTCCTTTGTTCTCTTGGCCCCTGGGGATCCTGGGGAAGTGGTTCACACTGTTGGATTCATAGGACTATAGAGATACAGGTCCCAGTGTTCCTGTGGCAGAGAGCCCAGGCTTCTGCTGCTGAAGAAGAACCAAGAACTCGCCCTTCAGAGTGGGACCTTCGTGGGTGGTCCTGAGCCAAATAAAAATTGGAAAGGAGAGATATTTAAAATTTTCATCAGATTGCGACTTCAGATGATGGATCTTTTAATTTTTTTTCTTATGGCAGCAAGAGGAGAGACTGCATTCTCAGGACTTGATTTGGGGGAACTTAGTAATGGTGGCTATTCTGTTGATCTTGTGGAATTGTTCCCTCTATGCTGGTATATGTGACACTTGTTATAAAACCTTGTCTGGTGAGCTGAGGTGAACAAGTAGCTAAAGGAATCTTACAGAAAACAGAAATGGGGAGGCATTCTCAAACAGATTTCTAAAGTCTTATTTTGATCTTTTCAGAGGTTTTGGGTGGTGTCCTAGCTGAGGCTGCTATAACAAAATGCCATAGATTCGGTGACTTAAACAACACGCATTTATTTCTCACAGTTCTGGAGACTGAAAAGTCAAAAATCAAGGTGGTGACCCACTCAGCTCTTGGTGAGGCCCCTTCCTGGTTTGCAGGTGACTGCCTTCTCAGTGTGTCTTCAGAGGGCAGAGAGAGGAGGATCTGGTGACCTTCATATTTCTGTAAGGTCCCATCATGGGGTGCCACCCTCATGACCTCATCTAAACCTATTTACCTCCTAAAGGCTTCACCTCCTAATACCATCACACTGGGGGTCAGGGCTTCAGCATAAGAATTTGGGAGGGACACATTCAGTCCACAACAGGTGGTAACATAAAGAGGCATTTCCTGAGTGTTTAAAATGCCCTTTATATAAAGTGACCAGATTGCAGACTTGAGAACAATCACTTGCAGGTAGGAGCAGGACTTGTCCTGTAGTTCTTTGATCTTTTCCTCCTAGAGGAATTGTGTGTGTATTTGTGTGTGTGTGTGTGAGACAACAGAAAATCAAGGGTTTATAGAAAGATACATGAAAAAAATTCTTACTTCCTCTGCTCAAGCTCCAAGTTTCCAAAGGCAAAATACTAACCTGATTATTTATAATAAACAATTTTATTTTTAATAAAGCAAAACAATTGTATTTTTCAATAAAGTCAACATGCATGGCTTTATTTACTTTTATAACAAAGTAACTACCTCCTTTATAAGTATAGATTAAAACCCTCAGGTGAACCAGGCTATCTTCACGTGCTATAACTCAGACTTGCCTGTAGTCTGCTGAAGCCACAGGGCAGGCTATTAACCCCCAGTCCAGTCCCCTGACAACGTGGGCAAGCCACATTCTCTGGGAAATTCTTAAAGCATCATGATCCAGAAGTTCCACAGGATTTTCTTTCCTTTCTTCCTTCCCTGATCTGCTTGTCTGCTCTGAGCTGGAAGCTCACAGATACTAATACCCCCCCTCCAAAAAAAAAAAAAAAAAATCTTAAAAAAAATTCCTGCTTTTCAAGATTCTAGTCACATTACCAGTATTTTTATGGAAAAGAGAATCCAGCTATGGTATGAAAAACATACATCAGTTATAGAACTTTGTTTTAATGAAGTTGAGAGCTCTGATAAGAAAATGGGGTTCTGATAAAGATGGGAGGAAAATTTAACCTAGGGTCTATAATGATCTAAGGGAAAGAAAGATTGAACCAGATACTTACGCAGCTCCAGTTCAGACATCACACAGGTCTAAAGACAACAAGCCGATATGCTCAAGTCAGTGAGATAATTCAGGAAATACAAAATCTTTTTGGCTCAAGTCAGTGAGATAATTCAGGAAATACAAAATCTTTTTGAAAACCTTATTTGACACCAAAATGCAGCTAATGATGAAATTATTTTACAATGAAAATCTCAGAAACATAGAACTGTACCACACAAACCATGAATCCTACTGGAAACTAGGGACTTCAGTTAATCATAATGTATCAACGCTGGCTCAGTTGTAACAAACGTCCCACACCAGTGCAGGGGATTAATAATAGGGGAGACAGTGGGGGTGGAGGAGAGGGCGTACTTTCTGTTCTGTTTTTCTGTAAACCTAAAACTGCTCTAAGAACTAAAGTCTATTAACTTGTTTACAAACCTCAAGAATGAAAAGGCCATCTTTGCTTGGTCTTCTGCATCTGTCGCTCCAGATCCCTTCTCACCATTATTCGCTTTACTACCTGCTCCAGAAGTTAATCTTTTTCAACTGCACAAAAGCGCCTCTGCCCCCTGGCCTCCTGTTGGCTACAGCCCATGGGATGCATTGAGTAGGGCTGGCAGGGGGGGAAGAATAGGAGGCCAGGGGAGCTCTTTGCTGCAGGCTGACAGTGACTGCGTTCTTTGCTACGCCTCAAAGCCACAGCTGTTGTCTGGTGGACTGGACTGCAGCCTGGGCTACAACTGTCACTTCTCCAGGTTCCAGAAACATCTGTCTCCCCTTGCCCTGTCAGGCCTAGTCATGGGTCTCCACTGTTGCTACTGCTGGGATACCACACCATCTTTTCCCGCGTGGGGCCCAGGAAGCCTGAGCTGGGAAGTCCCAGGAAGTCCCCCTAATCCTCAGCAGGGCTGGCCTTCAGAGAGCCTCAGAGAATTTGCCACCAAAGCCTCAGGGAGGTCACCACATCTCTGTTCAGCTCGTTGACTTTAAGTTCTTTTATTCAGTGATTGGTTATTTCCATCTCTGAAAACAGATATTGTTAATTCTTCATTTCCTAGTTTTAGGCACTTTATCTCTCGTCTACCTACTCCCTCTATAGTTACCACTGTGTGTGCACGTGTGCACACACACGTCCCACTTCCCTGTCTTCCCAATTGTGAGGATTAATTTTATGTGTCAACTTGGCTAGGCCGTGGTACCCAGATATTTGGTCAAACATCAGTCTAGATGTTCTTGTGAAGGTATTTTTTAGATGAGATTAACATGTAAATAAGGAGACTTTGAGTAAAAGGGATTACTGTCCATAATAAGATTGGGTCTCATCTAATCAATCGAAGGCCTTAGGGGAAAAAGACCAAGGTCCCCCAAGGAGGGAGGAATTCTGCCTCCAGACCCTGCCTCAAGGTTAGAGCTACAATATCAACTCTTCCCTGGGTCTCCAGCCTGCTGGCCTATCCTGAAGATTTTGGATTTATCAGCCTCCACAATCATGTTAATTCCTTAAAACAAAAATTTCTCTCTTTCTCAATAGATAAATATAGATATATAGATATAGGCATAGAGATTTTATATACACACATATATATCTCCTAGGTATGTATATATATTTATATATTTTCTGTTGGTTCCATTTCTCTGGAGAACTCTAATACATCTATATACTTACATCATAATTCTGATGAGATCAATGATTATTATTTTAAATCACATAATTTAATGTGATCAATTTTTGTGGAACATTTTCTCCTGGCTTTAACAATTACCTTATTTTTCCATTTGCTTAGTTTTCCATGCATTTATTACTAAATCATAACGGGTTTCTTTCTAGTTCTGTAAATCTCCCCTCAACACATTGAAACACACAGTTTTGTTTCATTTGTTTTTGTTTTTGTTTTCAAAGAAATCTCTCCTGGCACACTCCTATCTCCTCCAGTCTGGACCACTTGATCGATAGGCCTTCCCCACAGCTGTCATCATAATACCTCCCTTTACTTCACCATCATCTTGGGGTTTCCATTGCCTCTTTCTTTTGTTAGGTCCTCTGCTTCATGCGTTACAAGTGGTCTTCTTCCTTCCTTCCTTCCTTCCTGTTAATGGTGTATATCCTCCAATAACTTCTGTAGAGAATTGCTTACGAATTAAACTCTTTGAGACATTGTATGTCTGAAAATGTCTACTATATCCATATCCATTAGTTGATATTTTGCTAAATAGAGAATTTTATTTTATTTTTTTAAGATTTTATTTATTTTTTTGACAGAGAGAGACACAGCCAGAGAAGGAACACAAGCAGGGGGAAGTGGGAGAGGGAGAAGCAGGCTTCCCACTGAGCAGGGAGCCCAATGCGGCGCTTGATCCTAGGACCCTGGGATCATGACCTGAGCCAAAGGCAGACGCTCAACGACTGAGCCACCCAGGCGCCCCATAAATAGAGAATTTTAGGTTGAAATCATTTTCCCTCAGATTTTTCAAGGCATTGCTTCATTGTTTTCTATTTTCTAGAGTTGCTGTTAAGAAAGAAAAAATAGGGGCGCCTGGGTGGCTCAGTTGGTTGGGCGACTGCCTTCGGCTCAGGTCATGGTCCTGGAGTCCCGGGATCGGGCTCCCTGCTCAGTGGGGAGTCTGCTTCTCCCTCTGACCCTCCTCCCTCTCGTGCTCTCTGTCTCTCATTCTCTCTCTCTCAAATAAATAAATAAAATCTTAAAAAAAAGAAAGAAAAAATAGCTCTTCACTGCTGTCAGCTTAGAACTGGCCTGACTCAAACACCTGGGCTGTGATGTTCTCCAGTTAAAACTAAAAAATTTCTGGGGGCGCCTGGGTGGCTCAGTCGTTAAGCGTCTGCCTTCGGCTCAGGTCATGATCCCAGGGTCCTGGGATCGAGCCCCGCATCGAGCCCCGCATCGGGCTCCCTGCTCGGTGGGAGGCCTGCTTCTCCCTCTCCCATTCCCCCTGCTTGTGTTCCCTCTCTCGCTGTGTCTCTCTCTGTCAAATAAATAAATAAAATCTTTAAAAAAAAAAAAAAAAAAAACTAAAAAATTTCTCAGAACACCAACATCAGACAAAACCACTAATCATGAAGCAAAGAAAAAAAAAAAAAAAGAACTACATCATGATGTCTGAAGGCAGAGAACTGTCAAACATCCCCTGAACTGAGAAGGCACTTTGAGATGGAAAAACAAATCAGACAACAGTTGACACTGAGTTTTTATATTGGGTAACTTACTGGCGGGAAGGATTGGTCCATGATCCAGTCAGCTGCTCAGCTATTCTCCACAAAAATCCAGACCTTCACTCACAGATCCTATAAGGAGATGGAACCTGAGGGAGAGCATAACAGTGAGATCCAAGTGTACACGCAAATGTGATTAATAGCTAACATTAACAGACCTCTTGGTGCCATCTGTGCATCAGGAGGCCAAAACTATGTTATCGAAGTTTGTATCTTAATGGACCTGCTGTAGGCCGTAACAGAACTAACTCTTGGTGCTCTTGTCTCCTCTGTGATCACAAGACATGTACAGTAATCTTTGGGGTGAAGGGCAGCTTCTGAAGAACATAACACTAGAATGAGCACCAAGTGGACAAGTCAAAATGCTGGCCAAAAATGGAGTCAGTATGGCCAGCATTCCTACAATGATCATGTCTGAGCATGAACGGAACACAGTCCAAACCACAAAAAATGACCAAACTTCCCGTTCCTTTCCCAACCACTAGTAGTAACTGTTGCTTCTTTATCAATTTCATATTTGGCTCTGTTCCACTCCTCCCACTTTTTGAATAAAAATTATTAAGATTTCCAAAGGTAGAATTGCCCCCACAGTTCCCCATGGTGTATGTTGTCTCTCTTGTTGCAATAAGCCAAAAATCCAACTTTGTTTGATCACAGGTTTGTTCCTGATGGTTATATAATGGAGCTCATCGGCACTGTAGAGAAGGCAGATGCCATTCTGATTCTTGACTATTTACATTAAACTGTTCTCTCACCTCCCTTCCCAAAAGCTTACAGGATCTCTCCTCTTTGTCCCTACTGTTTTGAAACTGTTTCATCTATTTTTATCCACTATACTGGGCACTTAATGGGCCCTTTCAATAGGGGAATTTGGATTTCTTGTGTATCACTCCAGAGATATTTACGTATATACAAGTAAAATTGTCAATCTCTTGCAACCACCATTACCCTTTTGATACAAATGATTGCACATTATAAGACTGTTCCTTTGGAATCTTCACTTGATTTATGTCTCAGTGAATGTAAGTTAGCTTTTGCTATATAACAAGCCATCTCAAACTTACTGACTTAAAATAACAATAATTTATTATTTTTTAGGGCTTCTGTGAGTTGGAAGTTTTTCTGTTCTGGGCCAACTCATTTGGGGCTGGTTGGTATAGGATGGCTCAATCACCTCTCTGGGGTACAGCTGAATTGACTAGAAGAGCGGGGATGGATCTTTTTCTCCTTGTGATCTCTCCAGCAGACTAGCTTGAGGGTCTTCAGATCATGGTCTCAGGATTCCAAATTAAGCCCCAGTGTGCAAGCATTTTTCAAGCCTGCGCTTGCCTCAGGTTTGCTAAGGCACCAGCATTGGCCCAAGCAAGTCACAGAGCCAATCTTGTATACAGACCGGTGGACAAATAAGCTCCACCTCCTGGTGGGAGGAGCTGCAAAATATTAAACCATTTCTTTTCAGTCACACCATATTGGAATATCAGGAGCTTCCTCATTCTTTTTTACAGGTAGCTGAACCATATTTCATTGTGTAGTTGTATATTTAGTTGTATATTTAGTTACCCCCCAAATGGTGGACATTTAGAGAGGTTTCCAGTCTTTTACTTAATGAAAAATGCTCCATGAATAACCTTGAATATGTTTAATTTCACACATGTGTAGGAATAATGGGATAAATTTCTAAATGGGTTTTAAAAAGGTCAAAAGTGTTATTTCAGTGTTGTTTTAAATTGCATTGCTTTCATTAATAGCAATCTTGAATGTTGAGTATCTTTATGAGCAATAGAAACGAATATTTTCTGTTCTATATATGTTTGCTATTTTTATTGGGTTGTTGGCTTATTTCTTGTTGGTTTGTAGTTCTGTAAATATTAGGGAAATTAGCCTTTTGTATATATGTGTGTTCTACGAATGTAGATGTTGGGTATGGTTTGGTGAAGTTGCTGCAGCCACAGGAGAAGAGAAGCAGGCTTGAAAGGAAGAAGTTTATTATACTCACAGTCCCAAAGAGGGGGGTCATGTTGTGCAGCAGAGGGCCACAGAGGGGGCATAACCAGCAGGGTGCTCGGTTTTACAGGTGGGGAGTAGAGACAGGAGGACCTGTGGGCCAAAGTCTTTACTGGATCTTGGGTGGGGTCCACGGAAAGCAAACCAAGAGAGGTGGGAACGGAAGGTTAGGGGTGAGGGAGAAGGGAAGAGAGGAAGGGGAAGTTAGAGTCCAGCAGTTGGGTTTGTTATCAAGGGGTTTCAGCTGTTTTGGGGTGTGAGTTCACAATTAGGGCAACGAGAAGGATGCTAACCACCAAAGCATGAACTTAAAATGGAGGATTTTTAACGCAATGCGAGTTGCAAATATTGCCCCAAATTTGTTGTTTGTGTTTGGACTTCACTTAGGCAGATATCATTCGATTTATATAGTCAAATTCATTGATATTTTCTCTCAGGACTTGTGAGTTTATGTCATAGAACAGCTTTTTTCACATACACACCAAGATAATAAAATAATTGTTTAATGTGTCTACAAGAACTTTTATGTTCTTCTTTACTATTTAAATCTTTGATTGATTTGGAATTTACCCTTATGTAAAGGGCATGATATTCACTGACCATTATTTTTCCCTAGACACTTACCTATTCAAAACTGTTCATTAGAATTATTGGTTCAAGATCCTCTTTCTAATATATTACATTTCCTTATTATTTTGGTATATTTCTGAATTCTTGTGCCATTTATTACTGTTGATTCATACATGATATCTTACTATTTTAATTAATATAATTACTATTTCATAGAATTAGTCCTTCCTTATTGCTCTTTCTTTTAAAAAAAGAATTTCCCTGAGTATTTCTGCTTGTTTCTCTTCCATTTAAACTTCAGAATTCTATTGTCCAGTTTGAATTCTAAAAAGCTCTTTTTGATATTCTTAGAAAAACCATGTTAACTTGAGACAGCAGATTTAAGGAGAGATGTTATCTTTGTGATGTTGAGTCTCCCAGCCAAGAACATGGTATATCTTGGTTGACAGGGAAGGAGGCTGCCCTGATGCAGTGGTTCCTGAACTTGAACGTTCACCTAAATCACCTACAGAGCTTAAGTCACAGGTTGTTGGGCCAACCCCTGGTTTCTGATTCCGCAGGTCTGAGGTGGGGCTTGAGAATCTGCATATCTCACAAGTTTGTCCTGGCACCACACTTTGAGAATAACTGGCCTAATGTATTGATCATCTCGGAGCCGGTTGGTGGGAGACTGAAGCATATTTACAAACTTAAAAAAAAAAGCAGGACTGTTAAAGGATCCTTAGGGAAAGGAAGCGGACGACTTGTATGAGGAGTTAAATGTCCTCCTCGTCGTTGTGGAGAAGCCTCTTGACCTGTGCCAAACTTGGCTTCCACTCGCCTTGAAAAGCAACTGAAGCCAGACCACCCATTCCAACACTGAAAGGGACCTGGCAGGGACAAATGTAGCGCAAACAAGTTCAGGCTTTCCCGGGCAGAACAAAGTTCTCCAGTGGGTCAGTAACTATCTCAACACCCGCGGGCGCGGCGCTGCAGGGGGCCCCCAACAAGCCTCCGGCAGGCTGCAGCGGGGGCTCCCCCCTGCAAGCTCTCGCCTGCGCCCCTCCCCGCCCCCGCCTTCCCCCCTCCCGCTCTTCCGCGTCTCTCCCCCGCCTCCCCAGATGCCTTTCCAGGGCATTCCCCTTTTCCCGCCCCGCTCCGGGATCTTAGTAAACGAGTTGTATTTTACAGCCCTTTGCGGCTAATGAACGCTTCAAAACCTGAAGAGCGAAGACAGGTGCTCCTTGGCACCTAGCGGAGAACATTTTAACTAGCTAAGAAAGCCCTTCAAAAAACCTCATCCAAAATTTACCCCCACCAAGCAAAAGAGAAGGAGAGTGTTCCCATCCGGTCCGGTCCTAAGGCGTCTTCTTGGTGGAGAAGAGTCGTGGTAGGACGGAGGGGGAGCCCCGCGGGTCAGGACTGGGAGCTGCTCCGGCTCCTGTCACCTTCGCACCCCCGGAGAGGCTCCTCCCATCCTCCTCCCCCCCCCCCCCCCCCGTAGGTTTGAGACCCTTGGTCTCAACGACCAGGATCCCCGGTTCGGATTCCTCATTTCTGTTCAATTTGGAGCAAATAGAGGAGATTTTGGAAGTTGTTACCGAAATTAAAGACAACAGTGGCCGCAATAGCTAATTATAAGTCACAATTGTTGGTTGCCAAAAGAGGATTTAATAGAAAAATAACCGTGTGCGCCCAACGTGGGGCTCGAACCCACGACCCTGAGATTAAGAGTCTCATGCTCTACCGACTGAGCTAGCCGGGCGCTGGTACGCCAAGCCGTCTCAGAGACAGGATGTATGGTCCAGATACACACTAGTGACAGTGAGAGACTGCAGGGTCTAGGATTTTGTGAACAGAATAGTAGCTTTTTGCTACCAGGACCGAGGCTCCGAGAGAGTGGTGGGGACTGCGTGGGGCCAGGCGGCCTCCCAGAGGACGGGGAATCAGGAGTCCTAAAACCTCCATGTTTTCTCAAAGTCCGCGTGGACCGGATCATTTTGACAGCCCGGTGTCTGGCATGCGGACTCCTGAGGAGGAGGCGAAAGAGCGCGAGGGAACGGGGATGAGAGGCGCAAAGAGCCGCGGGAGCAGGTGGGGCACGGGGACTTGCCTCCCGGGACCTTGGTGCTCCAGCCACTGCTTCCTTCTCTTCCTAAACCGTGACGACCAGGGTGGTGGGTGAAAGTGGGGATGAGAGACGCGTCGCTGGGGGCACGAATTTGTTTTTAAATACTAAAATTTTGTGAGGCTTGACCCTATTTATTACGTGTAAACGTCCTAGCGAGATTTCAAGTCAGATGGGAGTCAGAGCCCCAGGCGATTTCACTCTACTCTCCCAACTTTCATTTCTCCAAGATCCGGTACAGGCGCTGAGTTCCGGAGTCCGAAGCAAAGGGTTCTCACCTCTGCAGCCTTAGTGGCAGCTCCGAGGCTCGCCATACCGCCCTACAGTGCGTCCCTGCCAGAACCCGTTAGGTTGTTTGCTTTAGGTGGGCGAGCGGCGGAAGGAGCTGAACAGAAACAATTCACCCAATTCGCGGATAGTACTTCTGCAAGGTTGCTTGGAACGAAGAGAGAATTAAACTTTTTTCAACCCTTTTAAAAGGTTTTATATATACATATGTTAAAAAAAAAAAAAAGCCACCACGGAGACATCACATGCCGTGACTCGGATTCGAACCGAGGTTGCTGCGGCCACAACGCAGAGTACTAACCACTATACGATCACGGCGCGCCACCTGCCAGGCGACGCACTACACTCTTATTTTATGCCCTTTGGAATAGGAGTACGTACCCCGTGCTGCCGTTTTATTTGCTCCGTTCAAGTGATCTGCATCAATCAGAATACCAAACAAACGTTTCCACTCTACAACCTCGAGGTTTTGACCCTTGAATCTGGTTCTGAGCTCCTAAATCCCGCGTGCAGGCGCCAGTGTCGCCCTTCGGTTGGGCAGCGGGCTGCGGCCGGGGACCATCCCCTGTCGCCCCGCCTCATGCCACTTCTCTCCCTTCCAAAGAATCAAGCCGCCCCGCCCAGGGGTGCGAGAGGCCGCCCGAGGATTTTCCTGTTTACATCTCCAGCTTGTACCCTGGAATTGAGGTTTCTGTCCCCAGAGCGGTGGAACCGGAAGAGAAGGGGAGCTGGTCGAAGGCCCTCCTCTTGGTTTCTTCTTGCTTTCCTCACCGTTCCAAGTGAGAGGACGCTCTCCGGCAACTGCGGGCTCTTGGGCTGACTTTCTTATTCTGATTTCTCAGTAAACCAGAGCCGCATCCGAGGATTTAGAAAATCAAATCCGAGCAGCCTCTATTTCAGACACTTCCCTAAAGGCCCCAAAAGGATAGATATCATAAACTGGTGCGACGCCAGCGGCCGAACCCAGCAGACGAGGTTGGCTCAGGGTTGCAGCTACAAAAACCCTAAAGGCTCTCTTTTAGGAGAGACTCCCTTACGAACTAATAGTCTCCAAAACCTTTCCTTCCCCAGTGGATTATTGAATTGAACTTACTTAAAAGTTTCGGGGAAAAGTGAAAGTGAGAAGTGCGTTGGCCGGGAATCGAACCCGGGTCAACTGCTTGGAAGGCAGCTATGCTCACCACTATACCACCAACGCAGATGTTACGGGTGCCTGATCGGTTTCCTGATGAGGAGTAATTCGTCCAGTTCTGGTCACATAATTCTTTATCTGACATTCATATTAAGAGAGATTTCTAACACAAAGCCAAAGGAGGAAGCTCTCTGGGATTTCTCCTATGGTTATATTAAAAATTCTGTGGCAGTTTCTTATTGATTCACAGGTTTAAAAAAAGTCAATTCTAATTTTTTCTATTGTCGTTTGAAGGGGGCATCTGAAATCCAGTTCCGGAGTTAAGGCTCCCCTGAGGGAGTTATTAGGCATTTCAGAGTGTTTTCATAGGGCAAATGCATTAAGGTAAAGTTGCAAATCAAAAGACATAAGCATTTTAAAACTTTGGATACTATATTGCCAAATTGCTGTGTGAAAAGATAACACCAGTTTTCGCTATTACCTTACATCTGTCAATGGGATGTCATTCTTTTCATCTTCATGAAAGTTCAGGACAAAAAGTCTTATCTTAATTTGCATTTATTCTATTACTATTGAGGTTGATCATTTTTCATATTTACCAATTATTTGCATTAGTTTTGAGAATTACTAAGTCATATGCTTTGTTTATTTTTCTATTAATGATTTGTATTATATTAATATTACTGATTTATACCACTTTGTCATTTGACTCTTAACATTCATTATAGATAAGCAGAAGTTTTCTGTTATGTAGTCTAATCCATCAGTTTTATCCTTTATGATTTCTCTCTTTGCTTTTATCTTGGAAAACCTGCTACCCAATATTAAGATAATTATCCACTAGTGTATTTTTCTTAGCTTAGTTATTTCAGTTCTTGCATTTAATTCTTTAATTCATTTAGTATATGGTATGAGGTAGTAATTCTACTTCCATAAATTTATCCTAAGGAAATACCTAGGATGTACCTACACAGATGTTCATCAAACTGTTACCTGCAAAGCCAAAATTTTAGGGGGAAGAAACTAAAATTCCAGAAATAGGTTAGATTAAATCCACTTCGATGAAAACCCACATGAGTTTTTCTTTTTTTAATTCTATATACATTGTACATTGCTGGTGGGAGTGTAAACTGGCACGACCTCTATAGAAGGCACACTGGCAATATCCACCCACAAATGCACACACCTTTTGAACCAGTATTTCAATCCCTGGGCATTTAGTCCACACACATGGAGGTATGTACAAGATTATTTATGGCGGCATTGTTTGTAATAGCAAAGGACTAGAAATAACCTAAGTGTCCATCAAAAGGAAGTTGGTTCAATTAATTATGGAATATCATCAATATAATGGAATACCATGTGTCATGAGGAAGAATGAGGAAACTCTTCATGTCTAAACTTCATGTATAATCTGTCTAATATATTTCTAAAATATATTGTCAAGTGAAAAAGGCAAAGTGTAGATAAAACATGTATAGATTGCTATCATTTGTGCAAGGGGGAGCATATTTAAATATATAAGTATGTATGCATGTACTTGCATTAACATAAAATATTTACATTATTATAGTTATGAAACATAACATTGGTGGCCTTATTAGAGGGAAACTAGATGGCAGAGGTAAAAATTAGGTTTGTCAGTTATAGCTTTTGCATATTTGAATCCTAAACCATGTAAATATATTTACCTTTTCAAAAACTAAATTAAAATGAAAGAAAATACCATGTTAGTGAAGAGCGTTTATTTCCATTGGCAAGTGTTGGAAATATATTAACTTTAAAAATAGCTGGAAATAAAATAGTATGAATAGCATAATTCCAATTCTGTTTTTAAAACTGGACGTCAGCAGTTAACATGTGGTAGAACAGTTTTTACTTTGTATATTTCTGCATTTTCTGTATTTCAGCTTTGGCGGACAGGGGAACTGACTAGGAGTAACAAAGTTAATCATTAATGGTTAAAAGAGAAAAAAAACACTTTTCCCTGACCGGGAATCGAACCCGGGCCGCGGCGGTGAGAGCGCCGAATCCTAACCACTAGACCACCAGGGAGGCTGAAAAAGTTTATTGCTAGAAACTATATGATTCTAAGTATGTGTTTCCACTTAATTCTTCTGTATATTATTGCAACTGCCTTGGGTTTTGAGATTCCTGAAAACTGGGCCCTCCTCAGGTCGAAATTACTTTTTCGTGTTTTTTTTTTTTTTGAAGTTAGAAAACCCGCTAGAGAACCCCGAAGCCTGGCTCCCAGAGCTGAGGAATGATCATAAATACACGATCACAGTCCCCAAGACCAGAGACAAGTAACCGGAGGAGACAGAGAGACAGAAAAGAGACTCTTGGCTTCACGTAGTTGCAGTGATTTCCTGAACTGTGATCAGGAGAAAAGTAAAGATCTTCAGCTGGAGCTTTGCCCAACTGACCAGGAACTTTTCCTTAAGAAATACAGAGGTCGTCGTGTGACTAATGCTTGGAGATCCTGATCCTATTGCAGGTTTTTTTCGTCTGCGAACTCAGACCAAATTCTCTTGGCCAAAACAAATATTACAGACAAGTGAAAGTCACTGGGCCTACCGGTCCTCGGTGGTTAGCGGGACCTGAGCTTAACTCTCTGGTGGGAGACTGAGAGAAGGGCAGGGGTACGGAGCTTTTAATTTTTTTATATGAAGAAAGGAGAGTGGGAGTAAGGAGGAAAAAAGAAATGGGGTTCATGCTTCCACTGAAGGAACTTTTAAAACCATACCATCAATGTATGCAATTAACTTTTTTTAACTATATATGAGAGAAAAGAAAGCAAATGTAACAAAATATTGACAATGAATCTACCTGAAGGGTAATTGAGTGCTCATTATTTTATTCTTTCAAGTTTTCTGTAAATCTTTTTAAAATAAAAAATTGAGAAAAACAAGAATGAAACAAAAGCCTCCCCTCAGGCTTTTTTTTTTTTTTTTTTTTTTTTGGTCAGATGAGTACAATGTTACGAACTCTCTGCCCAAGAGCTCAAACAAATTTTTAAAAGCGATCCCCCTCCACATTCACATCAGAAAATATTTTGATAATGAATGAAAAGTGAATTTAAATATTGACTCACCAATGATGTGTGCATATCAGCAGGGCCTGACAGAAGACAGCTTTTTGCTGTTTTGCTTTGCTTTTAAAGTAGCAATGTTAAAATAAGAGAAAACTTTTCTTGTTTAAGAAAAGTATTCATCCTCCCGACCTCCAGTCTCCCCCTTCCTGTGGTTTTAAATGCCAGAAATTAGTAACTAACTGCTAGATATTTATTTTCACAGAAACCAGTAATCCTGTTGGCACATGTCACTATGGAGACTAATAGAGCCTACTTCTTTTTTTTTTTAAGATTTTATTTATTTGACAGAGAGACACAGCGAGAGAGAGAACACAAGCAGAGGGAGTGGGAAAGGGAGAAGCAGGCTTCCCGCCGAGCAGGGAGCCCGATGCGGGGCTCGATCCCAGGACCCCGGGATCATGACCTGAGCCGAAGGCAGACGCTTAACGACTGAGCCACCCAGGCGCCCCTAGAGCCTACTTCTTTTTACTCCAACTCTGTTCCCACTGAAGAGCAACCTGTACCCCAACGCTGAAAAAAAATAACTAACTTTCAGAGCAGCATTTTGGAATTGTACCTGGGGTGGGTAGGGTAGTAGAATTTATTCCTGTATATCAGAGGAAATCAACCTCCTTATGTTTTGGTCAACAGACCATTTTCATCTATTATTCTGTCATCTGCTGGTAATTTTTGGTAACACATGAGAACCTAGGAGAGTATGAGCTCTGGGAGCTAGCCACCTTTCTCAACATCAAAATACCAGGAGAGGACTCATTCTCAGGACAGGATTAAGCCTCCTCCTCTTCTGGCACCACACACCTAAGGGCGGATGGGGGAGGAGTGCAATTCATTCACTTCACTCCATGTTCTGTCATCTTTTTTCCTTTTTTTCATACATTTGCAGATCATGTGCCAGACTAGGCATTGAAGTCACTAAATATACTTAATGAGTTCATAATCAGGGGGCACCTGGCTGGCTCAGTCAGAAGAGCATGCAACTCTTGATCTTGGGATTGTGAGTTTGAGCTCCACGTTGGGTGTAGAGTTAATTAAATAAATAAACTTTAAAAAAAAAAAGAGCTCACAATCAAATGGAAAACTAAATAAACAAGTGAATAAAAGAAAATGGATCAGGGAAGATTGAGTAGTTGTACTTTTCCCTATTCCTCCTGCTAATACAACTAAAAACCTTGGATATTGCACATAAAACAAATATAAGAGACTTGAAAGGAAGAGAAAAGAAGGCAGACCAGCTAGGGGCCTTGGGACCTAAGGAACCACACATTGGTGATTTCACTGGGTTTTCTTTTTGTCTCATGTATCCCAGATGTGGTGCGGAAGAAGCCAGCAACCTGGAAATGCCAGTGGGGACAGCCAAAGGAAAAAACAAAACAAAAGCAAGCCTGTTCTTTCTAGCCAAAGGACCAGGAAAGAGGCAGCCTAGCAAAATAAAAAACTTCTAGATAATAACCACTCTACTCCAGCCAAACACCACAGAAAGAACTGTGGCTCACTCCTACACACACTAGTAAAGGTTGAGTGGGATGCCTAGACTGCCACCTTCACCAGGCCTTTTAGGAGGTGTCCCTTCCCTTCTCTGCTGGATTCGTTCCAGAGGAGACGTGGTAAAGAGTCAGCACTTTCACCAACACCCAGTGATAACAAGGCCACCCCCATCCCCTACTGTCAGTGAAGGCCATGTGGGGAGGAGTAAAAAGACCTTCCTACCTCTTCCAGCCAGGTTGGTGTCAGTAGAAGCCTAATGGGCAGCTGAAAACTCCTGATGTCACCTGAGCAGTATTGAGAAGCCCCCACCCCTCAGGTGTCAGTGGAGGCTGAGTGGGGACACTGGAAGCCTACACCTACCTGGCTGTAACAAGACACTTGCCCCTACTTCCTCTGCCAGAGGAGTATCGGAGAAAGCCACCTAAAACAGAAGGTTTAAATAAGATCCGGAGTTCAAAATGTCCAGGTTTTAATAAAAATAGCACTCATCATACCAATGAGAAGGATCTTCAACTGAATGAAAATAGACCACACCTAGATGACAGATGTTAGAATTCTCTGACAAAGATTTTAAAGCAGTCATCATAAAAATGTTTCAACAAGCAATTACAAACATGTGTGAAACAAATGAAAAAATAGTTTAAGTTTCAGCAAAGAGATAGAAGATGTAAAGAAAAACTAAAAAAAAAAAAACTAAATGGAAATTTTAGAACTAAAAAATACAATAACCAAACCAAACCAAAACAAAACATCTCAGTGGATGGGTTCAACAGCAGAGTGGAGTGGGGAGTGGAAAGAATCCGTGAACTAGAAGATAGAACAATAAAAAATACTCAACGTGGACAACAGATAAATAAAATGGAAAAAAAAAAGAGCAGAGTCTCAAGGACTTGTGGGATTATAACAATAGTTCTATTGTATCATTGGATTTCCAGGAGGAGAAGAAAAAAGAACAGGACTGAAAAAAGTACTAAAAGAAATAGTGGCTGGAAACTGCCCAAATTTGGCAGAGGGATAAAACTTACGCATTCAAGAAGCTGAGCAAACCCCAAAGAGGATAAACCCAAACAAATTCATGCCAGGACACATCATAGTCAAACTACTGAAAGCTTAAAAACAAAGAAAAAGTCTTGAAAGCAATGAAAAATGACACCTTACTTGTAAGGGAAGAAACGACGACAGCAGATTTCTCATCGGAAACCATGGAGGCCAGAAGAAGGAGCACAAAATTTTTCAAGCACTGAAAGAAAAGACTCTTAATCTAGGTTCCTATATCCAGTGAAAATATCCTTCAAGAGGAAAGGGAATACAATTCAAAAACAAAAAGACAAACAACCCAATTTTCAAATGAGCAAATGAATAGAACTTCTCCAAAGAAGATACTCAAAACAACCAGCAAGCACATGAAAAGATGCTTAGTGTCATTGATCATTAGGGAAATGCAAGTCAGTACCACAATAAGATACCATTTCACACTTTGGGGATGGCTACAATTATGGAAAATAACAGGTATTGGTGAGGGATGAGGGGAAATTGGAACCTTTATACACTGCTGGTGGGAATGTAAAATGTACAGCTGCTGTTGAAAACAGTTTGGCAGTTCCTCAAAAAGTTAAACATAGTATATGACCCAGTAATTCCACTCCTAGGTACATTATACCCCAAAGAACTGAAAACAGATACTCAAAAGAAATCCTATACATGAACATTCATAGCAACATGCTATTCCCCAGTAGCCAAAGTAGAAACAAGTCAAATGTCAATCAATAAATACATAGATAAACACCTATGGTATATAAATACAATGGCGTATTGTTTGGACATAACAAGGAATGAGGTACTGATACTTGCTGCGATATGGATGAACCTTGAAAACATTATGTTAAAAGAAAGAAGCCAGACACAAAAGATCACATATTGTATGACTCCGTTTACATGAAATGTCCAGAATAGGCAAATCCATAGAGACAGAAAGCAGCCTGGTCATTGCCAGATGTTGGGGAATGACTGAGTAATGGGTACAGAGTTTCCTTTTTGGGGTGACGAAAATGTTCTGGAACTTGATAGTGGTGATTGCTACACAACATTTTTTTTTTCTAAGATTTTATTTATTTGTTTGACAGAGAGAGACAAAGAGAGAGGGAACACAGGCAGGGGGAGTGGGAGAGGGAGAAGCAGGCTTCCCGCGGACCAGGGAGCCTGATGTGGGGCTCGATCCCAGGACCCTGGGACCATGACCCGAGCTGAAGGCAGACGCTTAATGACTGAGCCACCCAGGCACCCCTGCTGCACAACATTTTGAATGTATTATATGCCACTGAATTGTACACTTTACAATGATTAAAATTTTGAACTTTATGTTACATGTCTATTACACTACAATAAAAAAAACAGTGAAGGAGAAATCCTAGCAAGATTTTTTGGGGCTATAGACAAAATTATTCTAAAAGTTAAATGGAAAGGCAAAGGGACTAGAATAGCTAAAACAAAGTTTGAAAAAAGAATTAAGTGAAAAGAATCAGCCTACCCATTTTCAAGACTTATAAGACTACAGTAGTCGGGATGGTATGGTATTGGCAGAAGGATAAATATACAGATCAATGAAACAGAATAAAGAACCCAGCAATAGACCCACACAAATGTGCCCAACTGATTTTTTTACAAAGGTGCAGCAGAAGCAATTAAATGAAGAAAGAATAGCTTTTTCAATATATCTAGCTGAAGAAATTGGACATCCATAGGCAAAAAAAAAAAACCCAAAACAAACAAAAAATCTCTCAACTTTAGTTTCATACCTTGTATAAGAACTAACTCAAAGTGGATCCCCAACTTAAATGTCAAGTGTAAAACTTTTAGAAAAAAATAATAGCTCTTCACGAGCTAGGGCTAGCCAAAGATTTGACACCAGAAGCATGATCCATAAAAGGAAAAACTGATAAATTAGACTTCATCAAAATTTAACGTATTTTCTTTGCAAAAGACCTTGTTACAAGGATGAAAAAACAAAGTGGTTGGGGGAAAATATTTGTAAACCACATACAAAACAGAGGACCATTACCTAGAATATATAAAGAACTCTCAAACTCAACAGTAAAAAAACACAATCTGATGAGAAAATGGTCAAGAAACATGAAGGGACATTTCACCAAAGAGGATATACAGAGAACAAATAAGAACATGAAAAGACGTTCAACATTATTAGCCATTAGGGAAATACAAATTGAAGTAACAATTAGATATCACTACATACCTATCAGAATGGCTAAAATTCAAAAAACATGACAACATCAAATGTTGGTGAGAATGCAGAGAAACTGGATCACTCATCCATTGCTTTTGGGAATGTAAAATGGTATAGTCACCCTGGAAAACAGTTTGGCAGTTTATTAAATGAACAAACAAAAAACATCCTAGAGATGCAATTTTCATGTGACCCAGCATTTACACTCCTGGGCATTTATCCCAGAGAAATAAAAACTAATGTTCACACAAAAACCTGTACACAAATGTTTATAGCAGATTTATTAATAATAGCCAAAAACCTGAGACAAGGCAGATGTCATTCAACAGACGAGTGGTACAGACGGTAGTGCATTGACAGCATGGAATACTACTCAGCAATAAAAAGGAAGAAACTACTGATACACACATGACTTGAATGAATCTCCAGAGAATTACGCTGAGTGAAAAAAGCCAATCCTAAAAGGTTACATACTATATGATTGTTTATATAACATTCTTAAAATGACAAAATTATAGAAATGGAGAACAGATTAGGTTTTACTAAGCTTAAGGTAGGGATGGAGATGGGAGGGAAGTAGGTATGGCAACATGAGGGATCCTTGGGATGGAGATGGCCTATCTTAATTGTAATATCGCACTATAGTTTCCTAGGGGGTCACCATCGGGAGAAACCGGGTAAAGGGTGCATGGGATCTCTCTGTATTATTACAATTGCAAGTAAAGCTATAATTATCTCAGAAGGAAACGTTTATGTTTAATGAGTCCAGAGTTTCAGTTTTGCAAGATAAAGAGTTTTGGAGATTTCGTTGCACAATGTGAATGTACTTAACACTACCGAACTGTATATTTAAAAATGGTTAAGATAGTTAAGTTTTATATTATGTGTATTTTATCACAATTAAAAATTTTATAGAGCGGGGCGCCTAGGTGGCTCAGTCGTTAAGCATCTGCCTTCAGCTCGGGCCATGATCCCAGGGTCCTGGGATCGAGCCCCGCATCGGGCTCCCTGCTCCGCGGGAAGCCTGCTTCTCCCTCTCCCACTCCCCCTGCTTGTGTTCCTTCTCTCGCTGTGTCTCTCTCTGTCAAATAAATAAATAAAATGTTTTTTAAAAAATTTTATAGAGAAACAAAAGTTTAATTAAAGAGTAGAAAGATTTTACACACAAACAAAAACTAGAATTGAATGGGACAAAGTGTAATTAATTCCACCAGAGCGAGTGAAGAAACTCCAGAAACACTGCTGCACATGGGTAGGAAAGCCGGCAGTAGAATTCATAGCTCCTCTCGAGCCTGTTTGAGATTCTTTTTTGCTTGGAGCTTTAAGATCCATAGGAGCTCCTAACTCCTTTCTGACATCAGATTTTCCCAAATAAAGCCAGATGGCATCAATCTCAACTCTTCCTACTGCCCACAGAAATTCCTGTCTACGTGGACTTTCCTGCCTTCATCATCCCTTTAGACTAGTGGTTCTCAACTTTAGCCCCACACGAAATCGCACAGGGAGTATTAACAACAACAAAAAATCCTGGTGGTAGGGTTCCACCCCCAGAAATTCTGATTTAATTGGTCTGGGGTATAATCTGAGCATCAGAATTTTTTAAACCTCCTCAGATAACATGCAACCCAAGTTAAGAGCTGCTGCTTCAGGCACTGAATAGTACACTTTTTCATTAAGCACTGTATTACATTTATCTTGCATTAGACTGTTATTTTTCATTTGTGTATATTTGTCTCCATGGCAAGGCTATAATCTCCTAGAAGGCCTTAATTCTATCAAATATTTCTAGCAAGTTTTAGGTGCTTGATCAACGCTTGAATTCTCAACTAGCCGAGAAAATGCCTCGGCTTGGCACCAGGATGCAAGTTAATTTTGGCTAATTAATACAGTCCAAATCTAAGATGGAACAAAGGAAGGAGATAAAATCTAATATTTGGTGAGAATGACAGACATTATTCCTGATATAGCAGCAACTAAAGTCCAGGCCTAAATAACTGAGGAATCTTTGCCTGATTAGCAATAAATGTCCGGGGACAAAAAAAACCACAAGGCATCAGTCATCAACCCTAATTACTATTTGTCTCTCATGATAAATTCTTCGACCAGTTTGATTTGGTTTTTTTTTTTTTTTTTAATTTATTTGAGAGACAGAGAGCATGAGAGGGAGGAGGGTCAGAGGGAGAAGCAGACTCCCCGCTGAGCAGGGAGCCCGATGCGGGACTCGATGCGGGACTCGATCCTGGGACTCGATCCTGGGACTCGATCCTGGGACTCGATCCTGGGACTCGATCCTGGGACTCCAGGATCATGACCTGAGCCGAAGGCAGTCGCTTAACCAACTGAGCCACCCAGGCGCCCCCAGTTTGATTTGTTTTAACCACAACATCTAAGTATGCCAAGAGCTCTTCGGAAGACAGAGGAACCTATGTATGCTTGGATTCCAGGAATCACTCAGAAACACCTAAAGTCCTTCTGAGGAACAGTCTAGGTGGACATCACCACTGTATAACTAAAAATCCAGAAAGTAGACCCAAAGGGGTAGTAATTCACAGACCGAAAACTCATCTTGTAGTATCTCATGGGCTCTGATAACTTGCAATAATCTATATCCAAGAGGCCTAAAATGCCTCCTCTATACATGGAGGAGATATTCTGCTGTGTAATTTAACAGTATAAATGTTCCCAGTGCCCACTCAGTTTCCAAGTTCTGCTCAAATGATGGGACAGGAGAAGAGCAGTAATTATAAAGACTTGGCACCAAAAGAGATACTTAGAAACATATAATCTGTTGGTTTTTCAATCTATTTAAGCAATAGAACTCTTTTATCTTAATGAAAACATGCCCCAAATCCCAAAATGTGAAACAGCTCAAAGCAGAGCTGCTCTGTTTGGACTGGGGTGTCGGAAATCCCTACAGCTCTGGGAGCATGGCTTTGAAATCCAAATTCTACAGGTAAAGGGGCTGAGGGTTAAGTTTGTGTGGTCCTGTCCTTGGGAGGCACCAGAGAGAAGCCAAATATGTCAAGTAAAAGGAATCAACCGTCTCTCTTATATGAGAGTGCTGGGAAGGTCATGTCCTTGACCTACACACACACACACACACACACACACCCCAAACCTGTTTCTAAAGCAAGGATGGCCCATAACACAAAAACACTTCTACTGAGCCAGTTTAGGTCATGGTAGTGTGAAACCACTTGGGATTGAGAATATCTAGGTTTCCTCAACCAGAGGTTGGGGTGGGGCTTTGGAAATATGCAGGAGTACTTTAAAAATTTACATTTACTAGGGATGCAAATGGCACTTAGCAGGAGAGGGGAGACAAGAAAACAAAGAATTGTCCCTCCCATAATGTCAACAGAGCCCCCACTGAGAAACACTGAAGGCAAGGAAGCCTAAAAGATTTGGGTTACTTTACACTCAAGATCCCCATGACACTTTTTCACAGAGCCTAATACACTCATAAAATTTGTATGGGGAACCCCAAAGATCCCAAGGAGCCAAAGCAATCTTGAAAAAGAAAAGCAAAACTGGAGGCATCACGATTCCGGACTTCAAGCTACATTACAAAGCTGTAGTCATCAAGACAGCATGGTACTGGTGCAAAAACAGACCCATAGATCAATGGAGCAGAATAGAAAACCCAGGAATGGACCCACAACACTATGGTCAACTAATCTTTGATAAAGCAGGAAAGAATGTCCAATGGAAAAAAGACAGTCTTTTCAACAAATGGTGTTGGGAAACCTGGACAGCCACGTGCAGAAGAATGAAACTGGGCCACTTTCTTACACCCTCCACAAAAATAAATTCAAAATGGATGAAACACCTAAATGTGAAACAGAAACCATCAAAATCCTAGAGGAGAACACAGGCAGTAACCTCTTTGACCTTGGCCGCAGCAACTTCTTGCTAGACACGTCTCCGGAGGCAAGGGAAACGAAAGCAAAAATGAACTATTGGGACTTTATCAAGATAAAAAGCTTCTGCATAGTGAAGGAAACAATCAACAAAACTAAAAGGCAGCCTATGGACTGGGAGAATATATTTGCAAAAGACATAACTGATAAAGGGTTAGTATCTAACATCTATAAAGAACTTATCAAACTCATCACCCAAAAAAACAAATAATCCAGTTAAGGAATGGACAGAAGACATGAATAGACATTTTCCCAAAGAAGACATCCAGATGGTCAACAGACCCATGAAAAGATGCTCAACATCACTCATCATCAGGGAAAGAGAAATCAAAATCACGATGCGATACCACCTCACACGGTCAGAATGGCTAAAATTAGTAACACAGGAAACAATAGATGTTGGCGAGGATGCAGAGAAAGGGGACCCCTCTTGCACTGTTGGTGCAAATGCAAACTGGTGCAGCCACTTTGGAAAACAGTATGGAGGTTCCTCAACAAGTTAAAAATAGAACTACCCTATGACCAAGCAATTGCACTACTAGACAGTTACCCAAAGGATACAAAAATACTGATTCAAAGGGGCACATGCACCCTGATGCTTATAGCAGCATTATCGACAATAGCCAAATTATAGAAAGAGCCCAAATGTCCACTACTGACTGATGAATGGATAAAGAAGATGTGGTGTTGTGTGTGTGTGTGTGTGTGTGTGTAATGGAGTATTACTCAGTCATCAAAAAGAATTAAATCTTGCCATCTGCAATGACTGGAGTTACAGTGTATTATGGTAAGTGAAATAATCAGTCAGAGAAAGACAAATACCATACAATTTCACTCATGTGGAATTTAAGAAACAAAACAGATGAACATAAGGGAAGGGGCAAAAAAAGAGAGAGGGGCAAACCATAAGAGACTCAACTTTAGAGAAAAAACTGAAGGTTGCTGGAGGGGAGGTAGGCAGGGGATGGGCTAAAAAAGAAAAAGATCCCCATGACACACCTTATTATGTTCCACCACACCTGAACCCTAATCTCTCCCTCATTACTTTCACTGCCTCTGTTCTACCCGTACCAGTTACTCACATTCAGCTTCTCAATCAGGAGAATAATCCTTTTTTTCAGATGTTAGAAGATCTGTAGCTCCCAAGAGGCCAGGAGCCACTGGTGGCTGGCTCCACAAACATAATCAAGGCCACTGTAAAAAATAATGTCTTTTTAATAGTGTGCCTAATTCTTCACCTGAAGGTAAGGAAACATAAAGCATAAAAACATTTAATGGCAACATGACAGAATTGAGTTCTTATCCAAATAGTTAATAGAGAGTTTTCCCCTCTACAAGACGTCAAGATAGAAATTAATATAAACCAAATAAACAGAACTAAATCTGTAAGGGCATATACTGTAATGGATAGTCTTTAGCAACCCAAATATTTTTCAGAACTACTTGATGGCCAGAATAGAATTGCTTCAAAGCCATCATGAAACACTCTTGGAGCAGGAAGAGCAGAATCTACCTATGGTTCTATTACTGCTTTGAGCTGGGGTATTGAGAGCCTTACTCAAGTGTCGACCTTGCTCTCACCACTATCCGTAGTAAAGAGGTACCTCCTTGGTGATCTGGTGGCCAGGATTCAGGGCTTTCACAGTGAAGAGGAGTCATGTCTATTCCAGCCCTCTAGCAGGAGGTATATATACCCTCAAGAAATTGTAGTTAAAATGTCAAGGCACATAATTGAGCATTTTTCTGAGGACAGGGCTAATATCTCTCATTAGATTTTCAAAAGGAGTTTGTGATCCTCCAAAGTAAGAACTACAATTTATAAACTCTCAATCCCAAATAATCTCACATTGCCAACACCCTAATAAGTTCAACCAAAAGAAACCCATCTTTTACTGCATCAGCAGTCTTTGATTATAGAAGCATTTTATTTTTGGAACTCTCTTCTTAATGCAGGGAAATGCAAGCACTGCTGTCTTCACCTTTCCAGGAAATGATAAAAACACCAAATGTGTAGGTGAAGGTGGTACAAAGTAAAGAGTATGTCTTTATGTAATAGTTACAAATGAGTAAAATGGTAAAATTCCAAGCTATGAAAAATGAATGCCTTTTTATTTAACTTAAATTTAAATTCACACTTTCAAAAATATTTGATTTGTTTTTATTTTAACTTTAATTATCCACAAGAGGTTTAAAGAGATGTGCAAAAAGGTAAGCAACACCTCACATGTAACCAAAACAAATATAACAAACAACAACTAACATCAAGATAGAAGATTCAAAAGCTATGGAAAAGACAAAATATATAACAAAAACCCAAGCTTATATAAATATTATAACTGAGCATTATATTTTCCTCTGAACTTCAAAACAGTTAAAAAGAGAAAATGAGTTATATAGAATTTTTAATCTACCTCTTAAAAGGAAATATATCAAGCTGCCAAAAAGGGCAAACTTTTCTTAAATGGGTGAACTTCTCAAGTAGGCCCTTTTACCACAACTGAATACCTAATGACCATTGCTGAGTTTATCTGAAATGAATTTTGAAAAAGTATCTTGTTTCCTTGTTTCTTTCATTTGACACGAAATAAAAGAGGCTGTCCAGTGATTATCTTCTACGTTTTCAGCATACTGGTAGAAGTTAGGGGTTTAGTAATGTAGTTTAAATGTGTTGAAATATATTAGAATTTTGTTTAACTCCTTAGGTATATAAAAGCTGGATGTCAGCCATCTCTCTTCTTACCCTCAGTGATGGGCTCATTCTCTTCTCCAGCACTCTAATTTGAAGATCTAGGAACTGTTTTCTCTGGTCTACTATCTCTCGCATCCTGTCTAAACCTGTATCTTTTGTTTTTTCCTTTTCTTCATCTAAATTCAGTCACCTGGGAGCCTACAGAAGGTGCTATAATGCAAAGAGTATTGACCTCTGGGGCAGATAAATCCGGACTTGAATTAGGCAACCTTGGACAAGATGGTCTCTCTGAGCACTTCAGCTTCTATAAAATGGGGATAAAATTTGCCTTTCAGGGTTGTTGTAAGGATTAGAAATGCTATCATCAGATCACTCAGAGCATGTAGCACCAACAGATGTTCCAACGATAATTAAACTATTTCTACTATGATGAGTACCCTTGTCCAGGTGGATCCGTTTTAATGTGTCTCATGACAATTCTCTGTACCCATTTCTAAGTCTTCTCCTTTATTTTAAAACCCACATAACATCCTCTTGCTGTGCTTCTCCTGTCATTTAACCTCATCTATGCATTCAAAGGCTGCTCACCTCTTGGCCACAGGTGGGATTTTTCATCCTATTACAAGTACTTTGCAAATTAGTAGCTGTTATCCAGCTGGTTCCACTATCTTTCCTGGTGCAACTTCTTCACAGCCTCATAACGCTGGAGGATCACGAAGTAATTTAAAAGTATTAAATAAGTGACCCCACAGGGGTAAAGGAGATGGGTCTGTAAATGGGATGGGAAAGATCGAAACAACCTGAACGATGCTCTGAATCATCCTGAGTGGTGCAACAAAGAATTAGTGACCATCTTCTAGAAGAGTAGGGAAACTTTTCCTATCAAGGGCCATGGAATTACAGAGAACAGAGTAGCTTAAGGCCTTATAAGGAAAAGAATCATGAAAGAAATTATCTCATTTACTTTAAAAATCAGGCATTGTCAAAACTAGTAAAAATCAGTCCCAGGAACAACATCTGAGCATCAGCAAGTCCTGTGGCTTTACCTTCAAAATATATCCCAAGACTGACCTCTTCTCATTGTTTCATGGCCACAGAGTCCTGAGTGGGGGACTCTGCTTCCAAACCTTCCCTTCTCCAAAGTCATGTCTATAGAGCAATGAGAATTACCTGGTTTTAAAATTTAGATTGTGATATTATTATAGTATTTTAATTTACACTTTTTATTTTCTTTTTTTCTCCTTTCTAGTCTTCTTCTGGATTAATCAAGCTTTTATCTTGTTTTATTATCTTAATCCCTTTTTTCCTCTTTTTGTTCAGAAATAAAACACTCTATTTTTTTCTATTATTTTGGTGCCTACCCTTACAATGCAGACTTAAATATTAATTAAAGCATAAAGTGAATCAATTTTGACACATTCCTCCCAAACAATATGAAAACCTCAAACAACTTTAATTATAAGTCCCATCCTGTTTTATGTGTTATTATTGTGTTTTCTGCCAGAGGCAGTCATTTTTAAAAATACAGTATTCGTTTGTTTAGATTCAATCACATATTTCTTTGTTTACCATTCCTTCTCCCATCTTAATCCATCCTTCTTTGTTCAAAATCATTCTTGCTAGTAAATCTTTTTAACAGTTATTTTGATGTGTATTTATTGGTGGTCTTGTTTTGTTTGAAATGGTTTTCTTATTTTTAATTCTGGAATAATACTTAAGCTGAGTATAGAAGTCAAGGTTGCTAATTATTCTCTCAGCTTATCAGGCCCACACCACAGCTGAGTTTGGAATAAAATATAGACAAGACCGCTCTGCAACCACAAAAATGAGCAAACATCCCCTTTCCTGACTAACATGAGTTATTGCTGCTTTTCTGTTGTCTTTTTTTTTTTTAAGGATTTTATTTATTTATTTGAGAGATCATGAGTAGGGGGAAAGGTAGAGGGAGAAGCAGACTCCCCACTGAGTAGGGAGTCCAATGCGGGACTCCATCCCAGGACCCTGGGATCATGACCTGAGCCAAAGTCAGACGATTAACCCACTGAGCCACCCAGGTGCCCTGCTTTTTTGTTGTTTTAACCAATTTCAGTTCCAATCCCTATTCAATCCTTTGCCTCCCAATTAGATACGCAATCATTTAAATGTCTCTGCTGCTTGACAATATTCAATCCAAAATTGGCCCTTACTAGGCTAAACTCTAGTTCAGAAGTATCCACAACAGGCCCAAATTCTAGAAGAGGCTCCTCACATAATTCCACTGTGGCATCCTGTCCTTGCTGCGGCAAGCCAAATAAACCCAACTTTTTTTTAAGTGTTAAGTATTCTTTATTTAACATTATACATAACCACACTAAAATGCCTTTCATTAAGCAAAAGGCAACATTTTAGACGCAGGGAATTTTAATTAAATTGGCATAGTTAAGACCAAAAAGATAAAGTGGACACTGCGAGCTTATCTTCAACCCTTGCCTTTAACAGGCTAATGAACACAACTTGAAACACAGCTGAGTCTTGCTGTTCTGAGACAGTGAAGGGATTTCCTCAGTATTTAAATATATCAATATAACTAGTTATATAAATCTAAATACAAAACCAATCTCCTCTAAGTTTAGAGATGGCAGTTACCATCTCCGTGAAAAGCTGAACATTACTAGTCAATTCCAATCATATTTTTAGGAGGGGAAAACAGTGGCAGCACTTGCTGAACCAGACTTACTATCAAAGTTCAAAAAGCTGATCATATTCATTTAACCACAAGCCAATTTTATTTAAATCAGGACTGTCCAAAAGAAATATTCGATCAGCCATTCATGATCCGAATTCTGGTATATGAGATCAATTTAAATGTGGTACACATAAAAAAAAAAGTCATGAGACATTTTTGTTTTGTAATAAATAAGGCAATGGCCAACTATTACTCCTTAGTCGCTTTTTTGAGATAAGTTATCAAGTCTCCTCTTTCCCCTGTCTTCTAAATGCCAGTGGAGACCATTTTTGCTCCAGGGATGTACTTCTTGGGATTCTCCAAATACTCATCAGTATCTACTCTCCCTAGGTGATGCCTTTGTTCTTGTTGGCATCTGTGTAAGAAAATCCAGGGGCCTGACCTGTCTTTCGCCCAAATAAACCCATGGAGATTTGCCCCAGTCTTGCGCTTGCCTCCCTTCTCCACAATATGGCCCTAGGAACACTTCTGAACAAAAATCTTCTTGCTCTTCTCAACATCACCCATTTTTAAATCATTCTTTTGTCGCGTGCGAAACAAAGGTACCAGCTCGCAAGCTGGACTTCCCACTCTCTCTAAAGCCAACTTTTTTGACTACAGCTTTGTTCCGGGTAGTGTTTGGCCAATAGGCTTTGACAAGGATGATGGTCAAATACACACACACACTCAAAGGGCTCATAGATAATTTCCTTTTTTTTAATTGTGTTATGTTAATAATTTTTTAAATTGTGTTATGTTAATCACCATACATTACATCATTAGTTTTTGATGTAGTGTTCCATGATTCATTGTTTGTGTATAACACCCAGTGCTCCATGCAGAACATGCCCTCTTTAATACCCATCACCAGCCTACACCCCGCTCCCCTCTAGAACCCTCAGTTTGTTTTTCAGAGTCCATAGTCTCTCATGGTTCGTCTCCCCATCCGATTTCCCCCCCTTCATTTTTCCCTTCCTGCTATCTTCTTCTTCTTCTTCTTCTTTTTAACATATAATGTATTATTTGTTTCAGAGGTACAGGTCTGTGATTCAACAGTCTTACACAATTCACAGTGCTCACCATAGCACATACCCTCTGCAATATCTATCACCCAGCCACCCCATCCCTCCCACCCCCCACCATTCCAGCAGCCCTCAGTTTGTTTCCTGAGATTAACAGTTCCTCATATCAGTGAGGTCATATGATACACATCTTTCTCTGGTTGACGTATTTCGCTCAGCATAATACCCTCCAGTTCCATCCACATCGTTGCAAATGGCAAGATTTCATTCCTTTTGATGGCTGCATAATATTCCATTGTATATATACCATATCTTCTTTATCCATTCATCTGGCGATGGACATCTTGGCTCTTTCCACAGTTTGGCTATTGTGGACATTGCTGCTATAAACATCAGGGTGCACGTACCCCTTCGAATCCCTACATTTGTATCTTTGGGGCAAATACCCAGTAGTGCAATTGCTGGGTCGTATGGTAGTTCTATTTTCAACTTTTTGAGGAACCTCCATACTGTTTTCCAGAGTGGCTGCACCAGGTTGCATTCCCACCAACAGTGTAGGAGGGTTCCTCTTTCTCCGCATCCCCGCCAACATCTGTTGTCTCCTGACTTGTTAATTTTAGCCATCCTGACTGGTGTGAGGTGGTATCTCATTGAGGTTTTTTTTTTTTTTTTAAAGATTTTATTTACTTATTTGAGAGAGGGAATGAGAGAGAGCACATGAGAGGGGAGGGTAAGAGGGAGAAGCAGACTCCCCGCAGAGCAGGGAGCCTGATGCGGGAGTCGATCCAGGGACTTCAGGATCATGACCTGAGCCAAAGGCAGTCGCCCAACCAACTGAGACACCCAGGCGCCCTCATTGAGGTTTTGATTTGGATTTCCCTGATGCCGAGCTATGTTGAGCACTTTTTCATGTGTCTGTTGGCCATTTGGATATCTTCTTTGGAAAAATGTCTATTCATGTCTTCTGCCCATTTCTTGATTGGATCATTTGTTCTTTGGGTGTTGAGTTTAATAAGTTCTTCATAGATTTTGGATACTAGCCCTTTATCTGATATGTCATTTGCAAATATCTACTCCCATTCTGTCGGTTGTCTTTTGGTTTTGTTGACTGTTTCTTTTGCTGTGCCAAAGCTTTTTATCCTGATGAAGTCCCAATAGTTCATTTTTGCCCTTGCTTCCCTTGCCTTTGGCGATGTTTCTAGGAAGAAGTTGCTGCGGCTGAGGTCGAAGAGGTTGTTGCCTGTGCTCGCCTTTAGAATTGTGATGGACTCCTGTCTCACATTTAGGTCTTTCACCCATTTTGAGTTTATTTTTGTGTGTGGTGTAAGGAAATGGTCCAGTTTCATTCTTCTGCATGTGGCTGTCCAATTTTCCCAACACCATTTGTTGAAGAGACTGTCTTTTTTCCATTGGACATTCTTTCCTGCTTTGTCGAAGATGAGTTGACCATAGAGTTGAGGGTCCATTTCTGGGCTCTCTATTCTGTTCCATTGATCTGTTTGTCTGTTTTTGTGCCAGTACCATACTGTCTTGATGATGACAGCTTTGTAATAGAGCTTGAAGTCCGGAATTGTGATGCCACCAGCTTTGCTTTTCTTTTTCAACATTCCTCTGGCTATTCGGGGTCTTTTCTGGTTCCATACAAATTTTAGGATTATTTCCTCCATTTCTTTGAAAAAAAGTGGATGGTATTTTGATGGGGATTGCATTGAATGTGTAGATTGCTCTAGGTAGCATGGACATCTTCACAATATTTGTTCTTCCCATCCATGAGCATGGAACGTTTTTCCATTTCTTTGTGTCTTCCTCAGTTTCTTTCATGAGTATTGTATAGTTTTCTGAGTACAGATTCTTTCCTCTTTGGTTAGATTTATTCCTAGGTATCTTATGGTTTTGGGTGCAATTGTAAATGGGATCAACTCCTTAATTTCTCTTTCTTCTGTCTTGTTGTTGGTGTATAGGAATGCCACTGATTTCTGTGCATTGATTTTATATCCTGCCACTTTACTGAATTCCTATATAAGTTCTAGCAGTTTTGGGGTGGAGTCTTTTGAGTTTTCCACATAAAATATCATACCAGGGCTCATAGATAATTTCTGACTTTAAATTTTTGTTATGGAAAATTTCAAACATTTACAAAAATAGGCTAGGGTAATGAATACCTGAGTATCTATCTCCCATTCTGAACAATTATCAATTCATGTTTCAGTCTTCTTTTATCACTTCTTCCTGACCTATAAACATTGCAGCTATCACATCATTTCATCTGCAGATATTTCAAGATGCATCTATAAAAGATAAGTGCTTGCTTTTTAAAAAGTACCACTTATCACACTGACAACTTTATAAATCACTAAGTATCCATGAACTGTTCATTAGCATTCAAATTTCCCCAACTGTCTCATAATTTTTGTTTGTTTTCTTGAATTAGAATCCAATAAAATCCATACTCAGCTACTGTTTGATGTCTCTATTAATGCATAAGTTCCCTCTCCATTTTCTTCTTTTTCTTCTTCTTCAGTTTGTTGAAAAGCCCAGGTCATTTTGTCCTCGAGAGTATTCCCACAATCTGGATTTGCACCTCTGAGGTATCATTTGATGTCTCCTGTATCTCCTATAAATTAGTAGTTAGCTCTACACTAGATCAGATTCAGACTGAAAGGGCTTTTTTGCATGCCTGCTTCAGTAGGTGGAATTTGGAATCCACCTGTGATCAGGAGTCTCTCCTGTCATGATGGATAACAGCCATTGTTGATCACTGCCTAGACACATGAATTCATTAGGAGTTATAAATATTCACATTCTAATTATGCCATTTCTTCTTCATTTGTCTGCTGGAAAAATTCTATAAAGAGAAATTTCCTCCTCATCTTAAATTCCCACAGGAAAAATAGGATAAATGCTTGATTCTTTCCAATTACTAGCAGTTTGCAAAATAATGAGTTGATCCCCTAGCATTCTCCAGTAATGAGTTTGTTTTTAAGTATTGTTGGAAACTCATAGATTTAAACATATTTGATACAAATATGATAGTTGAACATATCAAATATGCAAATAGTATCCGTTTTGACACTTAAATTGTCTCATCTTTGGCCAGTGTAAACTATTCTAGTTGCTTCTGAGTCCTTTTGATACAATCCTACTAGTTTTTGAAGGCTTCCTTGCTTATCTTGCACAATTCCTGACCCATACCTGAACTCAGCTATTTCTCTAAGGAGCTCCTTTCAGTGGGAAATGGTGCTTAGAAAGCCCAGTTTGCATGTAGTGGTGTCATTGCTACTGGGGTATTGCTTCTAGGCCTTTTCAGAATAAAGCCAGGAAATGTTTTGGTATAAAATATGCCTCAAGCTCACAGTTATATTTCCAATTTAAATCAGAATTACAGAGTTCTTATCTAACTTCATCTATGATAAATCTGTATCTCTTTATTTTACACCAAAAATCCTGGTTCACAAAGACACTAGCATTAATACGTGTTTGTTTTACTCCACAACACACCTACTCTAGGTGCACAATGGCAATACCAACACTACCACCAACAGTATGACTCCTGGAAAATATTTTTGCATTTCTTTTTATCCTTAGAGTGTATCCCACTTGGGATGTCATAGTCAAATTACTGCATTTTAAAGTCACTTGCATAGTTTGGTTGGCATTTATATCCTTGTGCTGTGGACTCATGTGGTTGAGAGAAATCTATTTTTTCAAAGATATATGTATAATAAAGAGAAGAGTACTGTGTTGACCTCTAGATTCTGAATTAAATGCAAAGCCAATTAATCAAATGCCTTAGTGACACTGTTTGGAGTCAGCTTTTGTGTTCACTTCGCTTGGCAAGTGTAAGAGATGATGGTCCCAGATGCCTATGGCTGCAAAAATATGACATGGCTAAATTCCTTGGTTGCAATATCTTAAAAGGTCACAAGGTTATGTTACTCCACAGAAGTATCATTCTGAATCTCTTTTTTCCTCAGTTTATCTCTCCAAGTTCCCGTCCCCTGTGGATTAGTAACCTTCAAAAAACTCTATCCCTATTCCTTCTTCACCTCTTTGCTTCTGCTAGCCTCCTCCTCTAACAACTCAGAAGCTTATATTTTGTGTGTGAGTTGGTGAGAGGGAGGGAAGAGGAACTGCTGTATAAACTAAGGGAATGAAATGGAGGAGGTAGGGGGATAGACAGCTGCAAGGATCTGAGCTGCTAGACTGAAACAAACCCTCGTCCTAAGCAACTCAGAGCTCAGATTTCTTCTCTGGACAGCTGGCTTTTTTAGTCCTTCTGAAATACTCTGCAAAGATGGGGGAGGGGACTGTGAACTACCTCTGCTTTGGACCTTATTTGAAGCCAGCTACCTCCTAGATGTGTTCAGTAGAAACTAAATGCAATATTCAATATAGCAGGGGTGAGGGTGGTGAAAGAAAGGTATGTAATTACCTACTCCAGTTTTTAAAGGCTGGGAGCTCATCACTGAGAATGCTGGAGGGCTGCCTGGAGTAGGCAGTGACTAGAGTCACATAACCTGGAAGTGGATATCTGACTTGCCTATGATATTTCTGCCCCCCCTTCCCCACTTGGCACCCCATACTCCATATTCTTTCTAATCCTCCTACCCTCCCCACTCCCGCCACCCACACCCTACCCCCACTAACGCTCCTGGAATTTTGGACTTAGCTATTTTTAAAACAGTCAACTCAGTAGCCACCTCCTCCCCCGCTCAGCTGTCCAGTACTCTGGCCAGCCATTTACTCCCCCTTCCCCCCATGCCAAACCTTCTCTGGTTCCCTGACCCCAGTGAGATTGCAGCCGGTGTGGGGACCTGGGGGAGACATGGAGAAGGAGACGGGGGATCCCCTGGCTGGAGCTGACCGACAGAGTAGGCAGTCATGGCTGGAGAATTGGATATCAGAGTAATGTTTGACCTCTGGAAACAGTAAGTCAAAATGAAATTGCAATTCCTTTAATAAGCTTTTGGAATGAAGTTAGACTTTCAGAAAATTATGACACCTACTTGAATGTATCTGGTCCAAAAGCTAGGATCTCTTTCATACCAAGGTGCCCCATCTCCATTTCTCCTGTCTTATTTCTTACTGGTTGCTGGCCACCGGCCTCTTGAAGTTTAATCTTCCATCTCTCCTCTGGCCATTTTAGCTCTCTCCTTATCCTGTTGCCTCAGACTTCTGATGAAGTTTTAGGAGTTTCCCATATCCCCTATTCTGTGGTTTTCTCACCAAGGCCAAATTTAGCCTCAGATGATTAGTCACTGGTACCCTTCTACCCTGCCCCTACTCAGCAGTGCCCTTCACATTGGGCTGCCAATGGTGGGGGCTACTCCTTGTTGTAAATGGTTTATCCCCACACTCTAGTCTCACCACCCTGTTCTCCCTCTTGCATGACTCTGACCCCACTCATATCCTTACCCCAAGAAAGGGGAGTTTGGCTGGAGGAGCTTAGCCCCTCCCCAAGGCCTGTCCTCATCAAAAGACTGAGAACTTCTGAATTTGCAAAGGGAAGATGAAAAGAGTGGTTCTTCAGTCAGATTTGGAAAAAATTAAAAAAAAAAAATACAAGAACTGTTGACTTAGCCCAAACAAATATTGATTTGCATGCTTGGTTTTCATCCCATTATTTAGTGAGAGAGAGGGATTATAATCTTAGCTCTCTAAGTAGATGAAAGAGATCAGACCCTTTTCCTTTGAATACTGATGTTCTAGAGAGGGAGTGGGTATTTTACCCTCACTCCTTCTTGCTAAAAGTTCTGACACAAAGGAGGAACAGAAATGAATGACCCCTGGAGGGTGTCCCTTCTGGATGGGGAAGGGCAAATAAGTGGTATGTTTCTGAAGTATTTTCAGATCCTAATTCTATTGAGGAGCCCACTGAGATGACTGGGGTCTGATGCATCCACACAATCCCTCCTTTTTTGACATTTCTGCTGTTTGGTAGCTCAGGATGGGGCAATACAGTGGACTCTGCCCCCCCCCCCCCCCCCCTCCCGGCCAGTCTAATCAACTTTCCTCCCACCCCCACCTCAGGGTATTGCATAAGGGACCTTGACAGTGGCCACAAGAGCAGGGCACAGAGGCTTAACAGCCACACTTACAGTTTGGGGAGCCCCATTCTCCCCAAACTCCTGACCGCTCGCTCATCCTTTCCCTGATCTTCCCAGATTCTCTTCACATCATCCTGAATGATCTTCAACTCTTCTCTCTCCCCATGCCCAGCCAAATTTCTTTTTTCAGTCCCTTACAGGAGGTCCGGTCAAAATTCACTAGGTAGGAGGGTCATCAGCTGGAAAGAGCCGGAGCCTGGGGGGACCTAGCCGGATAGGTATGGGGGAACCAAGCCGGTCCCCCCATGGCAACCCCCCAACTCTGAGCACTCTCACCCTCCTGCTGCTCCTCTGTGGACATGGTAAGGAAGGGCTAGGGAAGGGCTGGGGAACCTAGAGGGTCCTCTGCTGTGCAAGGGTGGGCAGGTGAGCATGTGTGAGGAGAAGGGATGGGTGCTGGGGAGTTCCAGTCACTCTCCTGACTCTCAGATTTTATTTCCCATTTGCCTTGGGGAAGGGCACTGGAAAAGCGCTTGATCCACAGGGAGAAGAGATCCAGCGGGCTTACACATTTTTAGCAAGACCGAGTGAACACAGGAACTAGGGAGCTGGGGGCTGGGGACCGGGGAGAAAACTGGAACTCGGGATCAGTTGGGTTTTAGGAGCAGCTGAACTCCCTTCATCAGATTTGGGAGAGTTAAGCAGGAATCTAGGAGTCATCTCACAATCCTCTCCCTTTGTCCTCAGCTCATTCTCAATGCAAGATCCTCCGCTGCAATGCTGAGTATGTATCATCCACCCTGAGCCTTAGAGGTGGGGGTTCACCGGGAGCACTTCGAGGAGGAGGAGGAGGAGCAGGAGGAGGGGGCCGGGGTGGAGTGGGCTCCGGCGGCCTCTGTCGAGCCCTCCGCTCCTACGCTCTCTGCACCCGGCGCACCGCCCGCACCTGCCGCGGGGACCTGGCCTTCCATTCGGCGGTGCACGGCATCGAGGACCTGATGATCCAGCACAACTGCTCCCGCCAGGGCCCCACGGCCCCTCCCCCGCCCCGCGGCCCCGCCCTCCCAGGCTCGGGCCCCGTCCGCTCCTCCGGCCCCCCAGCCCCGGACCCCTGTGACTATGAAGGCCAGTTTTCCCGGCTGCACGGTCGTCCCCCGGGCTTCCTGCATTGCGCCTCCTTCGGGGACCCCCACGTGCGCAGCTTCCACCACCACTTTCACACGTGCCGTGTCCAAGGAGCTTGGCCCCTGCTGGATAATGACTTCCTTTTTGTCCAGGCCACCAGCTCCCCCGTGGCATCGGGGGCCAACGCCACCGCCACCCGGAAGGTCAGGGACTCAGCAGCTCCTCCAGACCCTCTCATGGTCGCCCCGCGGTACCACTCCCTCCCCTCCCCACTGTCCCCCAGCAACGCTCGCCATTCCCTTTAGTTCTCGACTGCCCCCGCATCTCTTGCCACTCCCTCCCACCAAGCACTTGCTCCTTAGGTCACTTTCCCTCGCTGGGAATTTCACTCAAATGCAGAAAACACCAGAGAACGTTGAGAGGAGAGCTGAGGAGCCCTAGGTTGAGGAGTTCCTGAAGGGAAACTTTTCTTTCTCCTGTGAGTTGCTGAGATTGAGACCAAAAAGGAGAGGGAGGGGTTGAGCAGGGAAGAGATCAGAGTGAGGGAAGGCCACCATAAGCCTGGCGTCTCTGCCCAGATCAGATCCCTGACTGTGCGTGAGGCCCGACTGTGGTTAAGGGGACAAAAGCACTGAGCCCAAAATGAACTGTTTTCCCTCTTGCCCTCACAGCTTACCATTATATTTAAGAACATGCAGGAATGCATTGATCAGAAGGTCTACCAGGCTGAGGTGGACAATCTTCCAGCAGCCTTCGAAGATGGTTCTATCAATGGAGGTGACCGACCTGGGGGCTCAAGTTTATCCATTCGAACTGCTAACCCTGGGAATCACGTGGAGATCCGAGCTGCCTATATCGGCACAACTATAATCATTCGGCAGACAGCTGGGCAGCTCTCCTTCTCCATCAGGGTAGCAGAGGATGTGGCCAGGGCCTTCTCAGCTGAGCAGGACCTGCAGCTCTGTGTTGGGGGATGCCCCCCAAGTCAGCGACTCTCTCGCTCAGAACGCAGTCGTCGGGGAGCTATAACCATGGATACTGCCAAACAGCTATGCAAGGAAGGGCTGCCAGTTGAAGACGCTTACTTCCATTCCTGTGTCTTTGATGTTTTGATCTCTGGTGATCCCAACTTCACTGTGGCAGCTCAGGCAGCTTTGGAGGATGCCCGAGCTTTCCTGCCAGACCTAGAAAAGCTGCACCTCTTCCCCTCAGATGCCGGGGTTCCTCTTTCCTCAGGAGCCCTCCTGGCCCCACTTGTGTCTGGGCTCTTTGTTCTGTGGCTTTGCATTCAGTAACTAGGCCAGCAACCCCATGACTGGTTTGAAATGATCAGGGGATAGAAACAGGCAGGGAAAAACATGAAGATTCACTGAAGGAAACAGTGGGAACTAGAAGACACATGAAATAATGACATTTAACCAGAGTCAGATAAGGCTGCAGGCCAGGACTGAAATGATCACAGAATAAGGATTCTGGGCAAAGCTTCTGCAATCTAGACTTCTAGAGGGGTTCTTTGTCCATTTTCCCAGTCCCAGTTATGATAAGTGATTGTTCTAGTCCATCTACTCCTGAAATCATCCCAACAAACGCAGAGCAGGGGTCTTGATGACCAGTAGAAAACTTAAGGGTTGAGACTTTTAAGAGGAAAGAATTGAAAGAGGAAGACATGATCATTACCTCTGAGAGATTTAAAAATCCAACAATATTTTCTCTTGGAAAGAGGAGGAAATGATTAAGGATGGAGTCTATTTGATAAATAAAAGTGGGTAAGATGTGTTTTTTCTTGGTTCAGAAATGAAATGGGGGTTGTCTGGATCTTAGGAGAAGGGAAACTCTGCCTTTGGAGAAAGGCACAGATGAGAAAGAAGCTAGCATCCCCACCCCTAACTAATCTGTTATTAAAGCTATGAATTCTTCACATCCTCTTCTGTTGCCTGTGTTGAATCTCTTTACAGATGCTTGAAATGGAGTAAAGACAAAGTATCAGATATCAGAAGTATCAGATATCACTTCCGCCCTCAGGATGTTTACAGGCTAGTAGGGAGACAAAACTGATTCACGTGCAGGAGTGATGAGTGTGCAGTTATTCCCTAAATTCTGTGGTGTTATGAATTCAGATGGAAAGATAGTTGATGAGAACTAAATAAATAATAATGAGAGGTAATAGAAGGGATGGGATTTGAAGTGATCTTTGAAGACTGGGTAGGATTTGAATTGCTAAGGGCCTTCCAGGACAATGGAAACCATCTGGAGTTGTGCATAGATTCATTCTTCAGGGAGAAAACCAGCAAAAGTCAACTGAAGTAGATAGGAAGTAACGGAACAGAAGATGGGCAGAGGCCAAATTATGAGGCACCTTGAAAATGGGTCCAAGGAGTTTAAATTAATAACTAACATTTATTGAGAGCTTAAAATTACCAGGGAATGTTCTAAAGATTTTTAACATATGAATTCATTTAATTTTCACAACTCTCTAAGGAAGGTAATAGTCTCATCTTCACTTTTATATAAAGAAATTGAGGTACAGCAACTTGCCCACAATCACACAGCACATAAATGGTTGAACAGTAATTAATTCATTAATTGACCATAATTGTTGAACCCAGGCAGTTGGGTTCCAGAACCTTAACTCTTCATCGCTACACTGTGTTGTCAAGGAAACCACAGAGAGCCACTGAAGCTTCCGGTTGTGGAGCTGTGGCCTAGACTGCCTCCACACAAGCGACTTCCTTCTTAACTGCTCCTTATATTGGTTCTCTTAACTCAGAAGAGTAACTTTATCCCTCAGATGTGGGAATTTCAAGTCAGTTAAGAATTTCATGGCCAACTGGTGAATGAGATTCTTCCATGATATCTGTCATGTAACACTGTTTCTTTTGCCCAAACTTAAGGTTAGCCCCTAGTATCAGTGGAATATTGAAAAATGGGTAGCTCAAAATAAGCACATGAAAAGATGCTCAACATTATTAGTCATTAGGGAAATGCAAATCAAATTAGTCACAATGAGAAAACACTACACAACCACTACAATGGCTAAAATTAAAAAGACTGACTATATCGAGTGTTAGCAAGAAGTGGAGCTCTCACAAGCTGCGGGTGGGAATGTAAAATGGTACAACCAGTCTGTAAAAATGGTTTGGCCGTTTCTTTAAAGTTAAGCATACACCTATCCTATGATCTAAACATTCCACTTCTAAGTAGTGACCCAAGGGAAATGATAATGTGTGTCAGCACAAAGACTTATGCACAAATGTTCATTATAGTTTTCTCTGTAATAACCAAAAAAATTGGAAACAACCCAAACGTCCATCAACAGATGAATGGATATACCAATTGTGATAAATCCATAGACAATAGAGTATCAGTCAGCAATACAGTGAAATAAACTACGAATGCACATAACAATGTGATGAATCTCAAAATAATCATGCAAGCAAAAGAAGCCAAACAATAACAAAAAAAGAGTATATACTGGTTGCTTCCGCTTTTATAAAATTTTAGAAAATGTAAACTAATATATAGGGACAGAAAGGAGATCAATGGTTGCTTGGGAATGGGTGAAAGGAGGGAGGGATAGCTTACAAAGGGGCAAGAGGAAATTTTCGGAGTAACATGTTCATTAACTTGATTGTGGCAGCAATTTCATGGGTATCCATATGTTAAAACCCATGAAATTATATACTTTATTTTTTCTTAAGATTTTATTTATTTGACAGAGAGAGGCACAAGCAGGCAGAGCGGCAGGCAGAGGGAGAGGGAGAAACAGGCTCCCTGCTGAGCAGGTGATGGGGGGGGCAGGGAGGAGACTTGATGAGGGACTCCATGCGGGGCTTGATGCGGGGCTCCATCCCAGGATGCTGGGATCATGACCAGAGCCGAAGGCAGACACCTAACCACTGAGCCACCCCGGTGCCCCTGAACCCATGAAATTATATACTTTAAATATGTGTAGTTTATCACACATCAAGTATACCCAATAAAGCTGTAATTTAAAAAAAAAAAAACAGGTAGCCCATCTTTCCCTTTTCCTTTGTTGGATCTGACAAAGGCTTAGAATGACCACAGCATTGTAAGGAATATTAGAACAGACTTGTTCTTCTAGGAAAACACAGAAGAGGATGATGGGGCAAGGGAGAGAGAGTATTTCATGATTTTATATTCTCTTTTCTACTCCTATCACAGGGACATAGTCCTTCCTCCAGATTGTCATTCCAAAGGTCAAATACCATAGAAAGGACATTTTCCGGCTTAAAAACATCAGCCCTGCACCTCATAACTCTGTCTTTCCATTCCACCAATAGTCAGCAGATGGCGATGGTGACTAAAAAGAATTACTTGGGATGGGGCGAGTGTCCCAGAAAAAGAAATCTCATTTCTTAGATTATTAGATATGTTGGTCATTTGAGAGAAAATTCTAATAAGTATTTGATAGAATAGGCATTTCAGGAATAAGTTGGAGGTAGTGGCACGGCTAAACAAATAAATTGTTGAAATAAATTATTATATATAACCTCACAACAAAGGGTTGTTCAAGACATGGAACAATGAAAATATTCTACTTGGCTGCCACAGTGGATATTATTTACACAGCGACAATAATGTAAACACTAACTATTGATACAACCCAAATTGTGATATAACTACTAGGAGGATGAGGTAAGAGGAAAGAGAAGGCAGATATACAACATGATGTGAAAGCTGACATTTCAAATACTATAACAAAAAAGTAAAATCTATGTCTACTATTTCTAAATTAAGAAATAAAAGAAGAAACATCACCTAGAAATATGAAGTAAATGCCAGATAAAAAAGCTAAAAGATTTGGAAGAGACTCTATTGAATGTCTCAGTAGGAGGGCATGAGAACTGATGTTTTTTGGGTAAGCCCTAAATATTATGTGACTTTAAACTACATTATGTTACATTATTTTGATTTTTAAAAGGGAGGACATTCCCACCTTGGCCAGTCCTGAGCTTTTCCGCTTAACAAACTTGTGGCCACCTCAACCATTTCTTAGGTCCACCCAACACCTCCCTACCCACTTCACCCACATTGTATGCTTTATGGCAAATTCCTTCCCACACTTCTCAAGGAAACAGATAATTTCCCTGGTCCAGGAATTACAGTTCCCAAAATCCGTGCCAGGCATCTGCACCAGCACAAAGGAAAGGAAAGAAAGCAAAGCATTAGAAAATAAAAGGTCTTCCTCAATTTTTCTGCTTACTCCCAAATCAAATTATTCATCATCCTTCCCAATAGGAAGAAATAAATTACATATGTTTCCTGAGATAAAACTTGCATGTGAATGGAGGGTGCGCTTTGAGAAAGTGAAAGAGAAATCAGGCAGGATAACTGGACTCTGCCTTCACAACAGGGCTAATGGTTTGGGAATCATTATCTGCTCTTGGTTCAAAGAAGCAATATTATATCTAGCTGACACAATGTTACATTAGTTTCAGGTTTACAACAGTGATTCGACAAGTTTATAGGTTAGTGCTATGCTCACCACAAGGGTAGTCACCATATGTCACCATGCAACACTATTATAATATCATTGACTATATTCCCTATGCTGTACTTTTCATCCCCATGACTTATTCATTCCATAACTGGAAGCCTGGACCTCCCACTCCCCTTCACCCATTTTGTCCATCCCCATTCCCTCCCCTCTGGTAACCATCAGTTTGTTCTCTCTATTTAAGGGCCTGTTTCTGCCTTTTTGTTTGTTCATTCTTTTGTTTTGTTTTTAGATTCCACATATAAGTGGAATCATATGGTATCTGTCTTTCTCTGTCTGACTTCTTTCACTTAGCATAATACCCTGTAGGTCCATCCATGTTGTCACTGATGGCAAGATCTCATTTTTTTAATAGCTGAGTAACATTCCATTGTATGCATATACCACATCTTCATGTAATCAGTCTTTGATACAGCACTTTTCTTCAACTCCTACCTCTGAGAAATGAGTGGTCAGATTTTTAAAAAATCAATCAGCTTCTTCAACCTGCCCTCCCACCCCATCTCACCCCAGCCAAGAACTGAAACGCCCTTTGCTAAAACTACAGCAATATTCTGCTGTGGTTTTTCTCTATATGGAGGATACAGCCCTGTGCCTACCACAGCCAAGCCTACAGCCTCGAGGTGTAGTGTTGGAGAACAGACAAGAACCATAAGGATGATCCATGGGATGGGCTATCTATCTACACATTAGCTGATCAGGCTAAAATAATCCTACTGATTGATTTTGATTCTTCTTTAGAATTTTTGAAGCACCTAAATTATGCCAGGCCATAAGACAAACATGATTCCTACCTTTGGGGAACTTGGTTTAGGTGGGAAGAAATAGACAAACATAATTATAAGATAAATGATCAATATTCATAATACTTAGAAGTATGTCCAACATACTGTAGGGATACAAAGAAGGTGGCAATTAAATCTACTTGTAGAAATCAATCTTTACAAAGGAGATGAATTTTCTTTGTTTAAGGAGCAGAGACAGACTATTAGAAAGATCTTTCAGCCATAAGTCAGATGAATTTTATCCTAGCTGTGTGACCTTAGGCAAGTCACTTGAACTCTCTGAATCACAATAGTCTCTTCTGCAAAATATCTACCTGCCTATTTAGTGAGAAGCAAATGTTAATGCAATTGCTTAATAATGCACATGTATAAATAGTTCTATATACAATATAAAATGCTATTAACAAAGAAAGTATTGTTAAATGTCAGTCTGGATAAAAATAGAAAACTGGTTTAATATATAATTTCTTCCTCTGAGTCATGAATATCATATTCTTTCCTCTGATCCTTCTTCAAAGAATCATCTTCATCACTCAGGGTTTCAGGTCTCAGAAAAGCTTCAGTGCATTTGAGACAATTCTTGGACTAAGGATCTTGATAATACATTAGCGTACCCACTGGGTGGCAGGGCTGAGCAAATAGATTACTGAACTGTGTCAGAAAAAATTTCTCAGAAAAGAGGAAGCTGGGCTAAGCACACAATGTCCCATCTCTCTCATGTTTATAAATATCAAAACAGTCCAATTTTCCCCTCAGAAAAACAAACCATCGCCTCTCACCGCCTTACTGCCCTTGCTCTGATACACGACTAGGTCATAGGCTTTGAGGAGGGACTGGTTGTATATGCTCCAGTATAGCAGAAGGAAGTGAGGTTGAAGTTTAAAGTCTAACATTGATAAGAATACTAGATTCTGATTAGTGGCATATTCTGTTCTAGAGACACACCCCAATCTACCAGCTCAATTTATATTTAATAATATATTTAACCTATGAAATGTACTCTGCTAGATGCTATATAAAGAATACAAAGATAAAAGAGGACTCTCTAGGAATTCATTATCCAGGAGAGAAAAGGAAATTTACATGCAGATTTTATATGAGAAATACAAGTAACATTTGTGTCACGGAGCATTTATTTTTTTTTTTTAAAGACTTTATTTATTTGACAGAGAGATAGAGAGCATAAGTAGGCAGAGTGGCAGGCAGAGGGAGAGGGAGAAGCAGGCTCTCCATTAAGCAGGGAGCCCGATGCGGGGCTCGATGATCTCAGGGCCCTGGGATCATGACCTGAGCTGAAGGCAGCCGCTTAACCGGCTGAGCCACCCAGGCGCCCCCATCATGGAGCATTTAAAAGAGAGTGAAATTCTACTTGGTGGCAAGGTGAAAGATGAGAGGATTGGGAATCAAGAAAAGTTTCATAGAGGAAAAGTCATTCGGCTGTCTACGAAAGAGTGGGTAGGATTTCAAAATGCAGAGATGGGGGAGGAAGGTCAGGCATTCCAGGTAAAGAGAAAAACAACCAGAGACGCAAAGGCAGAGAAGGATGTATTTGGGGAACATGGAGTACTCAGGTTTGGCTGAGGTATAGGGTACATATATGAGGAAGTAGTGGCAGATGGGACTGGAAAGTTTGGTTAAGGACAATTTGTGAAGTCTTTAAAGGCCAGGTTGAAGCATTTGGATTTGATTCAGTAATCAATGGGTTTTGGAGCATCACAGGAACAGACAGGAATTCAGTCGTGTTAGATTATCTGATTGTGGTCTATAGATTATAGCAGAAAGATCAGTTACAAGGTATTAAAATAATCTAGGCAAAAGTAACAAGGACATGAATCAGATTGCTGGCAGTGGAATAATAAATAAGAGGTAAATTCTAGAAACGCTGGAAAGATGGCCTCTACAGAATTTGGCAATTGATTGGATGTGGGGAATGTCATAGAGGAAGGAATCAAAAGCAATTCCTGGGTTTTAAGCCTTGATAATTGGGGGAATGTATAATGGTTCCATTAAAAGAAACAAAGGGAAGAACTGAGTTTGAACACAGGTGGAAAATTATGAATTCTATACTGGACAAGTTGAATTTGAGATGCCAGCTGAAACTTTGGAAACAGGCTAAAGGCATAATATAAATTTTACATAAGGGATGTACAGATGGGCAAACTGAACAGCAAAGTTTAAAGGAAAAAAAGAAGAGGGCCAAGGACAAGTCCTCGAGAAAAGCTTTTGGGAGCAGAGAAAAAAGAAATTGCCAGAAAAGGAGAAAGTCCAAAAGTCAAGATGAATGTCTAAATTTTAAAAAGATGGCAGTTTTCAAATTATATAGGAGCCAAGGGGAATAAGGCCAAAAAAGCACTCTGGTTTCCTCTGGAAACCTTGAAGAAAACCATTCTAGTGGCAGCAGAAGCCAGACTACAAAGGGACAAATTCAGTCAACGCAGAAAGCTGGTATAAGTTATTCTCTTAAGAAATTTAATAGTAAAGGAAAGAAAACAGAAGAGTGATAGCATGAGAAGGGAAATACATTTTTAATATAATAAGGCAATTTTAAGAAGTATCTTAATAAGTCTACAGTAGTTCTGAACAAATTAATTTACCTCCTCTCCCCATCTCTCCCTGAAGTTGGGCAACTCCTAGATGTCCATTCTTTCTTCCACATGGTAGAAAAATAGACTCCAATAAACATGAATGTGGGCTTCCACATAAGGTATTTTTATTTTTATTTTATTTTATTTTTTTTTTTAAGATTTTATTTATTTGACAGCGAGAGAGGAAACACAAGCAGAGGGAGTGGGAGAGGGAGAAACAGGCTTCCCACTGAGCAGGGAGCCCGATGTGGGGCTTGATCCCAGGACCCTGGGATCATGACCTGAGCCGAAGGCAGACGTTTAATAACTGAGCCACCCAGGCGCCCTGTAGATAAGGTATTTTTAATAATTAAACCCAAACTAAAAAAACAAGAACCCTCACAAAGCATCCTCGAGACAAGAGCTCCAGGTTAAATGTTAAGAATCCTGGGTTTGGAGAATGGCTGCACCAGTGATTAGCTGTATGTCCTAGGGCTTGGGTGGTTTTTGTGGGGTTGTGTTTTTTTTGTTTGTTGGTTTGTTGGTTTGTTTTTGGTGTTTTATGGGGTTTTTTGTTGTTGTTTTTTGAAGATTGCTAGAGTCCGCTCTGACTCTAAAATGTTATGAATCTTGTCCTGAAGCCTTTACAGCAAGGATTAAATAAGATACAATGTATAAAAGCACTGAGAGGCAGGACAACACATTAGAAGGAGTTCAGACTTTAGACCAGACAAACTTGGGTTCAAGATCTTGCTCTGTTTGCAAAATCTGTGACCTCAGGCAAATTACTTAACCCTCTGAGCCTGACTTAATCAACCCTGAGTCACAGGGCTATTGTGAGAATTCAATGCAATAATCTACCTTAAATCCTTTCTGGAACAAGATGACAGATGGATTTATAAATGAAATGTCATTGAAATAATTATGTTAAGGACTTGGTCCATTATAGGTGCTCAATAAATGACAAAAAAGTCACTTCAAGCTCTAAGATGCAATACAATTATTAATATATTCTTATTAGTGACTTGGAGGCATACACACAGTTGAGCAGTCTGGAATTCCACACTTCCTTTCGACTTTTATTTGCCTCTAAACTAACATTGCCTAGGGGAAAAATGGAAAAGCTGATAGGTTAGGGAAAAGGGAAGTTCACAGCACAGAGGGGACAAAGGGATTTGTTTTGCATTAGGAACCATGAGTCTTTAGAGTTCTAAATGTTTGTCAGACCAGAAGTTAAGGAAAGAAACACAACTAGCTCTGACTCTGACTGGCAACAGAGTAGGGAGGGTACTTCTCTCCTTGAAAGCTTTGGCTTTACTCAACCAACTCCAGTAAAACAAAGGACTATCACCATTTGATTTTTATTGGCACAGAGATTGAAGAGGGTGGGGAAGGTGCAGGTAAAGATGATCTCACTTGAAAACTCCCAGGACTTAGCCTGACTTTGCTGTTCCTCCTGGACCCTTGCCCACCCCACCCCCGCACCCCCACAAGTGTTTGTACCCTGTTCTCAAGACAGGAACTTACAAGATTTTTTCTTCCTTTGACTCAGGAACTGAAAAAGAATCAGGGAGTAAGTTTGTATCAGAATGCCGGGTTATAAGGTGAAAGGTTGTAAACAACTCTGTCCAAGAGGGCTTCGTTTCAGAACATGCCTTGGCCAGGGGCCTGGTAGGCAGCGGCTTACTGCCAAAGCTAAATAGTTTTTTGGCATTTAAGGGAACCCAGACATAGCACACAGCAAACAAGTGGTCTGTACTGAGTTCTGCAAAGTGGGAAAGAAACAAACCCTGAGCCCAAAGAGGAATTTATTGTAAGAGAATTGCTTGATTTTTAAAAAGCTTAAAAAATTCAGCCCTTTATATATGTGCCCAAATAAATAAATATCAGCAGTCTCTTTGTCTCTAACCCGTCCAGAATCACTACCACCCTGATCTATTCCTATTCACCTCTCCTTTCCTCTCCAAAACTACGTAATATCACACAGTTTAACAATACTGATTCGTATCTTTTTTTAATGTAACCTCTACACCCAGTGTGGGGCTCAAACTTAACCCAGAGTTCAAGAGTCATGTGCTCCGCCAATGCAGCCAGCCAGGCACCCTTGATTCATCTATTTCTTTGTAAACATTCTGATGTTTCATATTTATGTCCACTTTCATACCCATCGAAATGAAAGTTCTCCCAGAAGTCACAATTCTGAATTTTTAAAATTACTTAGGTGAGAGTCCTACCCTGCCTGCTCCTGATAATTCAGTCAATATTGTTGACTGACTAAAAAACAACTCAGGCCTTGTTGACTAAGGTTTCTAAAACAGGGTGCCACCTCAAACCCACACACCCTAAGGATCAACATGTTCCCCTTTTTGTTCCTGGGGGTTGATAAGTGTGTGTGTTTTCCAATAGAATTTGATGCCTAAGTCTTGAGCTTGCTTCATAGTGGTGCTGAGTGGTAACTTGTTAGCCTTAGGGTGTTAACCCAGCTACGCTGTATGAGGAAGAAGGATCCTCAATGACAACGGACAGCCTTCTTTTTGCTGAGAATAGGATTTCTGTATATCTTAATGCTTCTTATTTACTTCCTCATGTCAGTCTTGGAAACACTGTCTTCCTCTTTCCAGCACAAAAAAAGAGAGAGAGAGAGATAAAAATCTTCTGATACCTCAACACAGACATAGGAAAAGCCCAGGAGTCAAAGACAAGGTTGGGGGGGTGGGGGAGGGGGGGAAATCCCTGTATCTCTGCAAGTTTTTCTTACTGCATTTATGACTAATTTCTCATGAGACAGCTCCTTAAGGCATCTCATGGCTAGGTTAGGGGAAAAACCTGGCAGCCAAATGACAACACAGAGTGAGGAGTCAGGGTTTCTTTCAGCTTGAACATATAGTGTTCTGGTGACCCTTTTTGTCTTCTCTTTCTTCACTGGGATTTCTAAAGGACTTAGGAAAACACTTTGAGAAGATAGGAAAGCTCTTCCTTCAAACAGGAATACAGCCATCTCTCCACTGACACTTTGGTTATAAACAAGGGAACTTTTAACTAGGCTGTGAGGAGTGTGGGCGACAGATTTAGGGATGTACCTTTGATTTAGTGGATCGCAGAGGGGATGAAGACAAAAAACAAACAACTCAGGAGCAAAGTGAAAAGAGTGAAGCATCTTTTTTCTTTTTCTTTCCTTTCCTCAAGAAGCAGTGAGAGAGAATCAGAGCCCAGAGTACACACCTGACTGAAGAGTAATAGGTAACTGGGGGAACAGAAACAAAGTGTTCCCCAGCTTTGCAGGTAGAAACTGAAGAGATGAGGGGATAAGCAACAGGATGTGAACACGCCCTATTTCCGTTCCAGAGAACAGAGTAGAGGGTATGGGGGTGCGAACAGCACAGGCACGCAGTTCCGAGCTCTGAGGGGCTAGAAAGGGAGAGCGAAGGCCGAGCAGTCCCCCATACCCGCTGTCCACTGAGGACTGAAGAGAGGTTTTTTGTGATAAGTTTGTGATAAGTTCTCCTTCCTTTCACAGTAGTTTGGGGGCTTGATAGAGACGCGGGGCAAGAGAGGGACAAGGGATCTTCCTGAACAGTAACGCCAGCGCTCCCTGGCCTCCGCCCCAATTCTGAAGTATTCTTGTTATGGGATTATTTTTCACAGGACTTAAGACTTGTGAGCCGGAAATAAACGGTCGCCTCTAAATTAATTGCACTGGCTAAGGCTAGGCACGAAATTCCCACATAAGCACATTTTCTTTTTGCCTCAAACACTGCTCCCAGCCCAGAAGCATCCGCACCCGCCCTCCGACGGCCACCAACCCGCGATAAATTTGAGGGTCAGCGAGACCCCGCTTCCTTTGGGCCGGAAGGAATCCGCGCCGCAGCCCCTCCACCCCCTCCTCCCTGCGACGCGGTGGTGCACAACAACCATTTTCCCCGCCAGGAGCACACCGTGTCCACGCGCCGCTGCGACCTCGCTGATTGGTTGGGCTCCTGGTAAACAAGGAGCGAGCAGCCAATGGCGGGGCTGTGCACGAGGGCAGCACGAGCCTCCGGACCAGCGCTCGCGTGGCCCTGCTCGCCCGCGCTACTATATAAAGGACTTTCCGGTTCCTTACTTGAAACTAGCCTTGCCTCTCTTCGGCTGAAGCGTGCTGAACCGCCCCGCCGACACCCAGACCGCTCCTCCGGCTGTTGGAGGGTAGAAAAGAAAGCTGATTTTTTTTTTCTGGAACTCTTTTGGCATTAACCTACAGCTTACGTTTTTTTGACATCTTTTTGAAATCTTAGTAGAGAGTTGGAAGAGTGAAATAATTTATTGCAGAGGGGTTTTTGGATTTGGAATTTTGTGGGGGTGGTTTTTTCTCCCCCGTCGATAACTGTTAAGGCAACCCAGCCCAATCATGGTGATGTTCAAGAAGATCAAATCTTTTGAGGTGGTCTTTAACGACCCTGAAAAGGTGTACGGCAGTGGGGAGAAGGTGGCCGGCCGGGTGATAGTGGAGGTGTGCGAAGTCGCTCGAGTCAAAGCTGTCAGAATCCTGGCTTGCGGAGTGGCCAAAGTCCTGTGGATGCAGGGATCCCAGCAGTGCAAACAGACCTCCGAGTACCTGCGCTACGAAGACACGCTTCTCCTGGAAGACCAGCCAACAGGTGAGTGGCGGGCTGAAAGCTGATTCCAGAAGAGAGTTGAAACGAATGATTGGAGCTCATGCTAAATATTCCAAGTTGCTCAGGTTGAGCAGCTGGAATTTTGTGTTGCTTCCTTTTTTAGTTTTAACTTGCAGACTGTGTTCTCAAAAAAGGGGGATTTGTACAATTTCTTAGTGTTGTGTTCTGAAGGTGATCCTGAGGGATGTAGCCTTAGCTATGTAAAGGTTTCCTGTATGCAGAAGCTAATTTTTTGTTTCCTGTTTGAGAGGACGGTAGCTTCTCTGTCCTGGTTGAGCCTTTCATTATTGCAGGGCTTTGTAACTTTTTGCCCAACAAAACGCATCAGAATCTTTCCTTTAAGAACATGAGGGGTGAGAATGGGGGAGTGACAATATGCTTGCATGCTGCCCAAGAATTCCTTATTGCACAGCTGCATTTTAAGTGTAACAAGAAACCTGATGGGCTACTCTCTTTTCTTTCTCTTCAGGTGAGAATGAGATGGTGATCATGAGACCTGGAAACAAATATGAGTACAAATTCGGCTTTGAGCTTCCTCAGGGGTAGGTGTCTGCTAAATAACATCTTTGGACTTTTTTAATCTCTAAAAATTGTCCCCACCTTTGATCACTTCATATTCTTGGAAGGGATTTTTAGGTTAATTGCTTCTTTTTTCTTGACACAGGCCTTTGGGAACATCCTTCAAAGGAAAATATGGGCGTGTAGACTACTGGGTGAAGGCTTTTCTTGATCGCCCCAGCCAGCCAACTCAAGAGACCAAGAAAATCTTCGAAGTGATGGATTTAGTGGATGTCAATACTCCTGATTTAATGGTGAGCTTCATTTTAAAATTCTCTTCTTTTGGGCTTCAGGGATGATAAGGCAAGGGTCTTGGGCATCAGATTGAAGCACCCCAGGGGTGGGAGGGAAAGTTGCCTATTCTGGGTAAGGAGTGGAAAGGAAAAAGAAGCAGAGAAGTATCTCTAGAAATTCTCAAAACATCTTTTTACCCCTACTGAACATCATAGGCCCCTGTGTCTGCTAAAAAGGAGAAGAAAGTTTCCTGCATGTTCATTCCGGATGGACAAGTGTCTGTCTCTGCCCGAATTGACAGAAAAGGATTCTGTGAAGGTAAAAACCTAGTACTTAAAGTGGTAGACTGATGAAACAGGAACTGTGGGTTTGGGAGTGAGGGCAGGGGATAGGGATAGAATAAAAGCCGTTAATTGTATTAAGCATCAGCTAATAAGTTTCTGTCTTTCTCATTACTAGGTGATGAGATTTCCATCCATGCTGACTTTGAGAATACATGTTCCCGAATCGTGGTTCCCAAAGCTGCCATAGTAGCCCGCCACACTTACCTTGCCAATGGCCAAACCAAGGTGCTGACGCAAAAGTTGTCATCGGTCAGAGGCAATCATATCATCTCAGGAACCTGTGCATCATGGCGTGGCAAGAGCCTTCGGGTGCAGAAGATCAGGCCTTCTATCCTGGGCTGCAACATCCTTCGAGTTGAATACTCCTTACTGGTGAGTGGGTAGAGTCAGAGAGCGAAATTGTTCATCTTTCAAAATAGCAGTGGTTTCTGCAGACCTCTCGTCTGACAAACTACCATTTTCCTTTCTAGATCTATGTTAGTGTCCCTGGCTCCAAGAAGGTCATCCTTGATCTGCCCCTGGTAATTGGTAGCAGGTCAGGTCTGAGCAGCCGGACATCCAGCATGGCCAGTCGAACAAGCTCTGAAATGAGTTGGATAGATCTCAACATCCCCGATACCCCAGAAGGTGAGCCAGACCTACTAATGTCTTTTCTTCTCTTGGCCTCCTTGGGTTTGTGAAATTGTGATGGTCAGGCATTTCATGGCCAGACTTCTATGATAAAAACTATATTTTGTGTTTTTTCTAGCTCCTCCTTGCTATATGGATATCATTCCTGAAGATCACCGATTGGAGAGCCCCACCACTCCTCTGCTAGATGACGCTGATGGTTCCCAAGACAGCCCTATTTTTATGTATGCTCCCGAGTTCAAGTTTATGCCACCACCTACTTACACTGAGGTGAGAATTGTCATTTTATTACTGCATTTGTCCTAAGCCTTCTATAGGAAGTTGAGTGGGAGGGATTGCTAAACTGGGTTGTTCTTTTAGTTCTTACCCAAACTAAAATGGTCGTTTCTTTCTCTTCTTGCCCCCGCCCCCAGGTGGATCCCTGCATCCTCAACAACAATGTGCAGTGAACATGTGGAAGAAAAGAAGCAGCTGTACTTAACTTGTTTCTTTTGCCTCTCTTCCCTGGACTCTTACTTTTTCAGAGACTCAATAGTCTCTACCGTGGCGTATGGGTCCACCCCAGCCTCTGACTCCACAATGTAGGAGGTGATCAGCAGGCAGTCTCCTGGGCCTTATATGGTGCGCACATGTCCTCAGCCAGTGAGATGTGGTGATATGGGAGTGTTTGCTGGATGGGTTTAAAAACACACTAGAAAAACTCAGGCCGTCCCATTTTCTCAGATCTTAAAAATTGAGGCATTTTAGTAGTTTGGAATAAGGGGTAGAAATGGCCTCCCCAGGTTTTTGGAGGGGATTACATATCTTGAACTTTTGTGCCATGTGGAGCAGAGCCAATTTAGCAAACTAGGAAAACAAAAAGGAAAAAAATCATGGCCCAAATTTTGGGACAAGAAGGTTCTTAAAATCAGTGTTGCCCTTTGTACACTTACAGAACAACAACAACAAAACCTTCCAGAGCTGATTTGGTTTGAACTTTGGAGAGGGCTTCCCATGTGAATTAAAGAGAAGAAGCTCTAAGGTTGTCTTTGCTTAGAATGTACTTTCATCTGGCTTAAAGCAGTTGTAACTGTGCCCCCACCAAAGGTCTTAAAAGCCATTTTTAGAGCCTATTGCACTGTGTTTTCCTGTTGGCAAATGTTTTCATGCAGGAGAATGTGTTTTCCTTTTCATGTGACTCCTTGGAATGGATTCTGAGGTGGTAATTCTTAGCACTTTAGTTCCTGTCAAATTTTGGGTGTTTTTTTTTTTCCCCCTTCTGATCTCAAATGTAAGCTAAAACTGGTCTACTATGTTTCTAGGGGTAAGCACAATAACAAAAAATATATATATAGTGTTATTCCTCACTTTGAGACTTCGTCCCAGTGTACAGAATTCTGTCATTCTGACACTAATTCTATGAGAAGGGTTGCTGCTATCAGCCTTGCCCACTGTGACTTCTCCACACCCAAGGAGGAACTCTAGATCAAGATGCCGCCGACACTGTGATCAGAGCTTGCAGACATTGCCATGAGAAACGAGAGGGCAGGTCTTCACCAAAGCCCCCAGGCTCCCTTTCTGCCCAGTGTTAGGAGGCAGGGATATGACAGCCCTCTCTCACTGCAGCCCCTAGCACTTGGTCAGTCACACTCAGCCTTAGCACTTTGTTCACTGTCCTGTGTCAGAGCCCTGAGCTCTACTCTTTTCTGAGAAAGTATGTGGGCTGAAGGTGGTTTCTTTTTTTTTTAATTGTTTATCTTTTTGTATGATAAAAACTATATTTTGTACCTAACCAGATATATTTTCACCCCAGGTGGGGGGTATTCTTTGTAAAAAATTAAAAAATAAAAAGTTTTTTAATGACAAACGGCTTTGTTGTCTGTGAGATGGTGTTGAAGCTGTTAGAAAGTATGCCTGAGGGAGATTTGCCCCTACTTCACTGTTCCGGTTTTGGATACCTTGTGGGGAAAACATTACCTCTGTTACAGGACCCTAGTGATTATTGTCAGAGTGGGGGTTGGGGTGAAAAGGGAAGGAATTTGAGCTACAGTTAGTTTTAATTCCAATTAACTAAAGCTGGGGTGGGATATTCTGGTGGTATGGGCTAGTTTTCTGCACCTGTAGATACTCATGATGAAACGCCTTCAATTTTGGAGTGCATGAATCTTTTTAAAAAGACGAGCTTTTGGGGCACCTGGGTGACTCAGTCATTAGGCATCTGCCTTCAGCTCAGGTCATGATCCCAGGGTCCTGGGATCGAGCCCCGCATCGGGCTCCCTGCTCTGCGGGAAGCCTGCTTCTCCCTCTCCCACTCCCCCTGCTTGTGTTCCTTCTCTCGCTGTGCCTCTCTCTATCAAATAAATAAAAAATCTAAAAAAATAGAAAGACGAGCTCTTGGGGGTGGGTAGCTCAGTCAGGAGCATGTGACTCTTGATCTCAGGGTTGTGAGTTTGAGCCCCATCTTGGGTGTAGAGGTTACTTAAAAATAAGACCTTTTAGGGTGCCTGGGTGGCTCAGTTGGTTAAGCGACTGCCTTCAGCTCAGGTCATGATCCTGGAGTCCCTGGATCGAGTCCCGCATTGGGCTCCCTGCTTGGCAGGGAGTCTGCTTCTCCCTCTGACCCTCCCCCCTCTCATGTACTCATTCTCTCTCTCTCAAATAAATAAAATCTTAAAAAAAAAAAGACCTTTTAAAAAATAAAATGAGCACTTGAGATACACAAAGATAAAATTAGAGAGGGGGTTTGAAAGGAAACGGGTATGGTTCTATTTTACAATTTGGTTTCATCCTAGGGTTTCTTCTCAGCTAAACCTGGTTTATATACAGTAAGACATAAGATGATAATTATTTAGGACTTAAGGATCTAGACTTTTGAGTATTCCTTGGAGGCAGCTACCTTCCTATTACAGTTCCTAGCAAAGAAACACATAATCATAACCCAGTGAATGTTTGCTGAATATTTAACCCCACCCTCATCCCTTAGAGTATGCTTCTGCTGTTCCTATTTCTTCCTTATAGGGTGAGAACAATAAATGGATACCACAACTCCCCCTCTAATTGAAATGATTATTATTCTCAAAGAGGTGATGAGGATGAGCAACCCTGAGACTGCGGAGGTTAATGTACTTTCTGGCTTCTGGCTTATTTAAACTTTTGCAGACAGATCTAGTCCTGGCCCTTATTTGGGGATTTGGGGGTTGGCTTTTCTGTGGACTTCCACATACTAATTCCAAACCTCAGACTCCTGGAAGTTCATAAAATCAATGTGAATTGAGCAGAAAGTGAGATTGAAAAGATTCTTTCCCACTTCAGTCTTCATGTGTCTTTCATTCTCAGGAGCTCTTCTCTGTTTTGGCTCTTTTTCTTTCCCAAGGTGTCCGGCTCTAGCTCTCTGTTGCCCTGGTGACTCTCTCCTTTACTCTTATCTCTGCTGCCTCCTTTTCTTACCTGTTCAAGAGTTTAGGGGCTCCTCCCCTTTTCACTGAATTTGACCAGGAAACTAGGTCAAAGTTGACGGAAAGTTTTTTGTGCAGCTTGTTTTCCGGGGATTGGAGGGATGGAGCAAGGACATGAGCAGGCCAGAGGGCAAGAGGAAGAGATGGAGAGAAAGCCTGGCTGTTGGAGTAAAGGGCCTGGCTAATGGGACAAGATAGGAGAAGAGGATAGCAGGGAAAGGGGAGATAACTTACGCCTAAATTCTGTTAGAGATCTGATTCTCTAACAGCAAGAGCATATGCATCTCCTCCTGATACGGGAATGCCTCAAATTCAGCAGTGCCCAGTAGAACTTTCTGGGATGATGGAAATGTTCTCTAAGTTCAATAAAACAGTAGCCATTAGCCTCACGTGGCAATTGAGCTCTGAAATGTGGTGGTGTGACTGATGAACTGAATTTTTATTTTTGTTTAATTTAAATTTAATTAGCTCCTTGTGAAACTAGTGATGGTCATATTGAACAGGGTAGCAAAATATGGGAAGGAAGGAAGCTATTTGCTCAGAGGAAACTCATCCTTCCCCTAGACCACAAAAGGCTCCACTCAGACGTCCTTTTACTTTCCACACACAGCTTCTACCTTATTCAGGACATTTTCTGCATATAGGCTCCTTTAAGTACACTTCCTTGGGTACTGGCCCAGCTGTTTCCCCACTTAACTGGGTAGATTTGGGGTCACCCTTTCCCGTGCTCTTTTCATATGCCTTTTAATTTTTTTTTAATGTTTTATTCATTTATTCATGAGAGTCAGAGAGACAGAGAGAGAGAGGCAGAGGCAGAGGGAGAAGCAGACTCCTCGCCTAGCAGGGAGCCCGATGCGGGACTCGATCCCAGGACCCCAGGATCATGACCTGAGCCGAAGGCAGACGCCCAACCATCTGAGCCACCCAGGTGCCCCATATGCCTTTTAATTTTTAAAGAGCCAAAATCTACATGTACAGCCATTAGAGGAGATCCAGTTCTTAGTATCATTTACTCATTAGGTCCAATCTGGTATATGAAGATCTGAGAGAAGACAGCAAGAAAACAATCTAAAGGGCGAAAAGAACTAGAAAAGGTAAAATAAACAAGAAAAGGGCAGGTACTTCCACAACTAGGGTCCTTGGCTACCTTGATTCCCCTGAACAGACTAAAAATACAAGGGTGTGATTTGGGTTGAGCCTCTGGGAGGGAGAAGTGTGGAAAGATCTGTCCGAGCACTTGGTCAACAGAAATAATCACGTAGGAGCTGAAGGGTATGGAATGGGGTGAAGGAGTGTGTTTTGCCCAGTTCTCTCAACAGCCTAGAGACCCCTTCCTAGCGCTTTCCTTGGATTATCTATCTCTAGGTGATGGAATACATGAGGTAGATATGGAAAATATTTTACTGACCCTCCGATGGCTGGAACCCCTGTCCCAAGCACTCTGACCTCAATAGTTCTGGACTAGAAAAGCAGACATTTTTGTCTCATTCTCTATTCTTACCCCTCATCCACCTCCATTTCCAAAGTTGAAAACCACCCTGCAGAGGGGCTGCAGATCCAGGGCTGTAAGTCCTGGCCCAATAGGTGAGTCTAGAGCCTAGAAAAAGTTCAGAGATCAGCCTTCCTATACTATTAAGGAGAAATAATATAGTGTGGAGTCAAACTATCTAAACCCCAATCCTAATTCCACCATTTAACAGGATGTTCAAGCTTGGGCAACTTGTTTAAGCCTTCAGAGCTACAGTTTGATATATGTGAAATGGGGGATGATAATAGTAATACCTACCTCAGAAGACTGTTGTGAGGGTTTTAAAAATAAATGTGAAGTGTTAGAACAATGGCAAACAAGTGCTTGTTATCTAAAATAAAAGAGGAGGCCTATCCACCACCACCTTGACTAGTTCAGTTCCAGGCATGTCTCCAAAATTATTCTTCCTCTGTGACCTAGAAGAAGTAGGGCCATTCTCTCTCTGCTCCTCTTGATTCCCTTCCTGTGTTAAGGGAACAAAACAGTCTGAGAAGTCCATGTATGGCAGCTGACTCAGCCTGGAGTTGATTGTGGTAGGGGAGGGGTTGAGACTCCCATCTCCAGACCAGGACAGGCCCTCCGCACACTGCCAGCATCTCACGGTATATCTCAGGGAGCACTAGGGTTTTCTCTTTCATACTCCCAGAGTGCTTCCCAGGCCTCTGGATTAACCCTGTCACCCTCTGGAAATGAAATGAGCTGTCTTAATTTTTCAGTATACAACTTCAGGGGAAAGCTCCCCACCACTGAGAGTCATAAACTGGGGAGCAGGGAATGCTGGGCAGACGATGTGACACTGCAAAGAACTCTTAGACTCCTTGTTTGAAGGTAATGCATCTCATTTGATTTTCTTTCCTGCAGTGGACTAGACCGAGCGGCACAAAAGCTAGTGGTGAGCCCTTTGTTGAGGCCCAGTTTAGTTGATTTCGGCCATTTCTGTCCTGTCTTGACCTTTCCCTTGGCTTGACCCTGCTGTATTCTTTCCTGGGCCCTTTCTGTAAGGAGAAAAGAATGAACAGACTCTGAAGGCTGGGATTTTTCTGACTCCCAGCTGATTGGTCATCTCTAGGCAACAGGAGTGATGGGAGGAAGAGGAGAACAGAAAAAGCGTGGGTCCAGGATTGTGGCTCTGATGTGCCTTGGGTCCTGGGGTGTCAAGCAAGGTCCATTCTCCTTCCTTGTTGGGGTGATGGAGGTGCTAACTACCTCTCTAAGTCAATCAAACGGTCGGTAAACAGGTTCTTGGAAATGTCCTGGCAGGGCTGGGTGCCCAGCTTGGATATTTTTAACTTTCTGGACAGATGGACAGAAGGATTTCAGTTGTTGGGAGGGGAGGTGGGGGTCAGGGGTGTGAGAGTTATGTTTCCCTTATACGGTTCTGTGGCTGAAGACCCTCCTTCTCCACTTCACCTGTCTAAATTCTGACTTCCTCCTTCATCTACCCAGATTCACAGTGAATCCTTCCTTCGTCTCCCGTTCTCCCATTTCACCCCGTTTCTGGTTTTTCATGCCTGTCTTACCTTCCAACTCTAAGGAGACTTTGCTCTCTGTTCAAGACCCCAAGATCTTTTTAGCTCAAGGATCAAGGTAGATCAAGGAAAGGGTGGTAAGGCTGTGGCCAGTGGCTGCTTTGCTTTGCTTGGAGAAAGAAGCCTGTCAGTGGCACCCAGAGGCTTCTCTTCAGTCTTAGCTCTTCAAGCTATCCTGTACCCAAATTCCCTTGCAACTTCACGCACCTCACTGCCCTCAACTCTTGGGAACAGAATTTGAGATCTTGAAAGCCCAGATGAGCCTCATATATCTTTGGAAAGTAGAAGAAATCTTAGTTGAGGTCAGGGGCAGCAAACCAGGGGGCCATCGGTGGAATCAGCTTGCAGACATTTCGAAACCTGTACAGTTTCTTCCTAAAAATTTGAATTGGTGGTAAAGATTTAAAAACCAGATTTCACCAAAAGCTACTGTTCTGGCTTCTCTTAAAAAGCAGTTATATTTGGGGCGCCTGGGTGGCTCAGTTGGTTAAGCGACTGCCTTCGGCTCAGGTCATGATCCTGGAGTCCCTGGATCGAGTCCCACATCGGGCTCCCTGCTCGGCGGGGAGTCTGCTTCTCCCTCTGGCCCTCCTCCCTCTCATGCTCTCTCTCAAATAAATAAATAAAATCGTTAAAAAAAAAAAATTCTAAAAAAAAAAAAAAAAAAAAAGCAGTTATATTTGGTAACAAGCAGTCCACATTCCTTCATGGCGTCCACCTGCGAGAGCTGAAGGGCTCTCCTTCGCCAGCTTCTACCACTCCCTGTTGCATCACACTCCCCTGCTTCACCCCTTTATACCTGCCTGACTCCTGTCTGGTGTTTAGGTTTGTCTTAAGTTGTTTCCTTTAAGGAGAGCTTCTCAAATATTTCCTCTGCGGGACCCCTAAGATCGGGAGAATGAACCATTTTCCCCAGGGCTTCTGGAACACTCCAAAGTCACCTGTAAGAAGCCAAAAATGTTGTTGAAGTACCTATTTTATGTTTAAAAAGTGCAAATCTCGATTTATACTGCACAGTATATTTGTGTAGCTTAGCATAAAAATAATTTTATCTTCCTCCACCAAATCTTAAAAGTAAAATTGAAATGCTGGAAGATGTACTGTGTGTATTCTGTAAATCCAAAAATTCCTCACTACATCACCCATAAATAACCCAAGTTAGGCACCACAATGCTCAAGAAGGCACAGAGAGACATGGAAAGAAAGACACGGAGAGAGAGTCAACAAGCGGAAAAGAATATGAAAGACGCTAAGAATGAGTGAGTGATAAGCTCTTTCTGGCCCCAAGTCACACCTCCTGACCTGGCCCAGTCCGGCTCCTGGGAAATTTGTAGACATCCCTGATATCTCTGGACAGGTGTTAGAGTGGTGGCTCGGGGTGAAAAGCAAGTCTCAAAACAGGAGCCAGGCCAAGAAAGGAGACGTGAGGGGCTAAGAGCAGCCAAGTATGGTCAGACGGGAAAGATTGTCTAGGGGCCAGGAGAGAGGCTTGGAGACAGGAAGCGGAGGGTTGAGAAAAGGGCTGGTCAGCATTTGCCCTTTCTCCCACTGAGCCCATCTTTGTTTCACTTCCTCTTACCTCCCCTGCCTCAGAAAAATGAAGTAAAAGAGTTGCCTTGACCTCCTTAGATGAGGGAATCTTCTTTCCAGAATGGCTACATCTCCCACCATAGAAGAGCAGAAGGAGGATGAGTACCAGGGCTCCTTTCCCTGTCCAAATGGGATTTCATCTCTTCTCTCCCCAAGATAGGATATACGCCAGATCTGTGTTCCTGACTTGGGTGAGTTTATTCCCCCATCCTCTTTGGTAAGGCAGACAGGTCTCACTAATCTCCCTCCTATTCCAGTACTTTCAACGCTGCCCTGAATGTAACAGAGAACGTCAAAGACAGGATTTGGATATTTTCCACTAACCATGTATACCAAGAGAAATGGAATCACAGGATGGGGAAGATTAGGGAGAGGCAGGGGTCCAAGTTTTGGGAAGCCCATCTCATAGCTGAGGATCCAGGGAGGAGGAGGGGTTTGAGAATGGGGAATAGTCCCAGACCCAAAGGTCATGGCGACATAGCCTCTCCCTGTATTGGTCAGGCCTGGGTCTGAGGAATCCTTGGACCTAAAAAAGGGTCTTAAAAGTCTTGGGCCTTAGCCTCTCAGGTCCTGCAGTTAGGGCTGGATCACTGTCTTCCCACTGAGTCCCATTAGGGTGGCCAGGGGAACCTCCCTTCCCTTTAGGATACAAAACAGCAAATTAAGTTCTGTTGGAGATAAAGCAAAGGCCTTTCTGAGGTGATCCTAGAACTTCTTATTTTCAGCTCTCTGGTCCCAAATGAGCTTGAGGAGATAGTGAGGCTCAGCTGGAGAAAGGTCAATGGAGAAGGGGTTACCACTGGTCTGGCCAGATCAGCTAACTGGGCTATTCTTTTCTAGCTCATTTCTCTGTCCTCTGACCAGACATGATATAAGACGGGAGATGAAGAAGCACCCCCCACCCCCCACCAGCCCCTTCCTCAGTCAGCAGCCAAACTGCTTGATGTGAGTCCTGACCTGCAGACTGTGACCTTGAACTCTGATGCAGGGGCTGTCACCTCTTTTGATAGTTGATAGAATTGCTAATCCTCCTGCTACCGGGGGCTTAGGCAGTTTCTTGGAAAGGACTGGCTGCATGCCTGAGGTATCTTTAGCTTGCCCAAGCTGAAAATAGGTGGGGAAATCCAGAAGATGGAATGAATTCAGCAAAAGCTGGGCATGTCCTGACTTTTGTTCTCAAAACCATTTAGACTCCTGCAGGTGGATCAACGTAGGCTTGAAGGGTTCCTAGTGGATCTCTAATCCAAATTCCGTCTCAACTGAGGCTTGCAGACTTGTCATGATTTTCCCAAGGGCACAAGGCTGTGGGGTGGTGAAACTCCGTAACCCGTAACTCCATAAACATATGCCCATAACTAGTGCTTTGCTCAGTTGAGACAGCAGCCCTTCCCTTTGGCTTAGTTCTCAACCAGCCCCCGCCTACAGGCCACCCTTCCTTCCTTTCAAAGTTCAAACAGCAATAAAAATGAATTGAGGGAAATCATTGTCTCTTCCTCACTAAACCAGGGGTGCCCTATCCACCCGATATCTGACCTTCCAATTGTCTTGGGTCTCCACTCCCAATCTTCTAAATAACATGTTGCATCCAGGTTTTCCATTCAGCCGTCCCTCAAACCACTTGAGTCCCTGTGAAGTTTGCAAGACCCCACTCTCAAGCTTCCTGACCACAGTGGGAGGGGACCAGAACCTACAGATGGAACATAGGGTAGGGAAGGGTAGGATTCTTGCCAGAGAGCAATCTGCTCAACATAAGCAGGCCCTAGCAGGCAGGTAGCACAGGGCTGAGTGAGCACCGTGTGGGTCCTCTCTAAATGTTTGCAGACGGACCCTCAACCTCTAACCTCTCAGGTGGTCCTCCAGAGAAATAAGGAGTCGTGACTGGTTACTGGACCTTAAGCTTCAGCCTCAGCCTGCCCGATGGAGCCTATGGAAAGTAGGAGAGAGGTCAATGGAAACAGTCTAACTCTGCCTGGAACTGTTCTGGAATCTGGGGAAGCTGCTAGATCCCATGTCTCTGGCTTTGTTGAGCAAGGTCACCTGCCAAGAGTGGCAGGGCGCCAGATAGGAAAGAATCCAAGAATGGTCTGATCTTTCTAATGCTTTGTTTTTGAGGCAGTACAACGGAACCCAAGTGGTCACTCTAACCTTTGCCCTCCTTTCTCCCATTTCATGGGAAAAGATGTATGTATATAGTGGTGGGAGCAGGAGTGTGTTCCAGTCCTCCTCTACTTTCTGTCTAGAATCTTCTTTGTTCTCACTCTTTTAAGGTCCCAGGGATCTGGGGGGCTGGCTGTGCCCCCAACATAGACACAGATATAGCTGATCAGGTTAGGACTGGTATATGTTGGGGAGGGGGACAGGAGGCAAAAGGAGATTTTTCAGTGTCTTTTACATTTGTTTCTTCCTGATTTCTCCACAGCCACAATCACCAGCTAAAGTCCGACTATGGGAAACCCCAGTGACAGGCCCACGGCTCGTCTCCCACCATTCCATGCACTTAACACCTTGGAGAGCTAGAAAAGGAAATACACCAATCAAATTGCTCAATAACTGGACTGTTCTCTTTCAATTCCTGCTTCCTACTCTGTTCTCTTGGCTGCCTCTACCTTAACACCTATTACCACAGCCAAACCAGGCTTTCAAGGTGCTTTCCCTCAACGAAGTCACAGTCCCTATTCGTTTTTTACAATGGGGTCAGAAAGATCTAACACGAGATTGCCAGTCTCTATCACTTGATGCGGTATATGGAATTCAGTCTGCCTGCCTGAATGTGTTTGGAGAATTTCTTGGAGGTTCTCTTGCACCCCCTCTTCATGACTTTCAAATGTTTTCGTAGGGTCGCTATGACAGCATCCCAGCTATCCGTGCCTGCTTCCTTATTCAGTCCCTATTCTGGACACGCAGCTCGCCCGTGACTGTTGCATGCCAAGTGGCTGGAACCAATCAGCTCATCGAGGGCTTCCTTGGAAGCCAATCAGAGCCTAGGGAAGTGACCTCACCCCAGGGAGAGCTGTGTGGGCGAGAAAGCATCTCTCAGAGCTGAGTGTCCCTAAGTCACTCCCCTCCTCCCCACCCTCCGTACTTCCTGTAAAGCGATACCGCCTACCCCCTCTACTCCAAGAAGGGAGTGAGAAAGTCTACCTAAATTCCACAAAGGAAGAACCAAAAGGGAAACTGCAACTCAGCCACAAAGCAGCTTCTGGAAGTGGAGAATGGGGGTTCCTCTTGCACAAACCTATCTTTCAATGTGGGGTCCCCGGCGGGCCTGGAAGAGGGTGTGTGCTGAGGAACAATCAGCACCTCCTCCCTACTCCCTCTCTGCACCTGGCTTTCTTGACTCTCTCTCACAAAAATAGCTGTAATCTTTCCTTGTAAACAAGGACAAGATCAAGGTCAAGTGTGGGAAAGAGAGGGCCCGTGTCCTTGTGAACACATGTGAAAACAGACAATCCATGTCCCGTGGCCTGAGGACCAGAGGTTCGGAAGCCAACTGGTCTTCAGGACATGGGCTGTTCTTCTCTACTCCTCACTCTGAGCAGCCTCAGAGATGAGTTCCTGAATGTTCCCTGGCAGGGCTAGAACAGGAGTATGTGTCTCACCATGGGAGTGGAGGGAAGGGGTAAAGGACAGGAAGGCTGTAACCCCCACCCAGTGTGTCACATTGGACTCTGATGGGTAAGGAAAGAATGGCTCAGCTAGGCACTCCCTTTTTTCCTCCAGGCCTCTCCCACCAGGCCTCACCCTGGACAGAGAGGCAGATAAAAACATTTTATTTAAAAATATAAAGCTGGCCTTACTCCTCCTAACTGCACACACCCCCAATTATCTTTCACTATAAAAAAGTGGGTGGGGGCTTATGTACAGCTCTCTCAGCTCTAACAACTCCAGTATTTCTTTGACCCTTCTTTCTTTCTTTCATACAATTAAGACATTGGTCCTTGGCCCTTTAAGGGAGCTATCTGTCATCACTGTCCATTCCTATCTCCAGGGCCAAACAGTTTATCTGGGCTCTAAGCAAATGATTTGCCTGCCCACAAAACCAAATAATAGGGACAGTTACTCTCTGTATCTTAAACCAAAAAGATCCAAAGGTCCAGGGTGCTGTTCAGGGTCCTTTGTCAGTATATAGCCTCATCCATATTGTCATCACTGTCACCCCCAAAGTCCTCTCCATTGTCAAAATACGACATGATGTAATCAGTTTCCTGAAACAGAACAAAAAGAAATCAAAGTCAGGCTTGCTTTCGGCCTTGTCCTTCCTCCCGGTGTGTCAGGCCCCTCCCCTCCCCATGAAACCATCCCAGGCCTGGGAAGTCCCTTTGGCTGCAGTTTGCTCTTGAGAAGAGCCTAGGGACACGTGAGGTGGAGGGCACGATCCTCCAGGGCACATCTCCTTCGGCTCTCCAACCCTCTAGAGGGAACATCCCTGGTGCGTGGAGTTGAGACCCCCAGAGCTGATGAGGAAGAGATGGGAACTGAGGTTGGAAGGAGAGCCCTTTCACCTCTTCATGTTCTTCTTCATCATACTCCTCTTCTTCTTCCTCTTCCTTCTCTTCTTCTTCTTCTTTCTCCTCATCTTCCTCTGAAGTCACTTCTTCCTCCTTTTTCTCCAGGGTCTTATGTGGAGATGAATAGAAGAAGAAACTCAGACTCAGTTCAGAGAAGGGAAAGAATGAAGCACACATGGGCCAAAGGACGGGGCACGGGTCTGGGGTCCAGGTGGTCTCTGTGCTCATTTCCTCCTTACCTCTAGTTTCTGTATTGTTTCTTCCTTATCTTCTGTGTTCTTAGGGGGCCTCTTGGGAATCAGGATGGTGGTCCCTGGTCAAGGAATCAAAAGGTGAACCATCAGAGAGCAAACTTCCTTATTAGCTTTCTACCCCGCCCTCTCGCACAGACGATGTCACTCTGCTGCCCTCATGTGGCCACCATGGCGTCCAGCTACAATACTGGGTGGAGTGGGTAGGAACTGGGAGGGCAGGCAAGACCACCCACAGACTCTGGCCCTCCAGCCGATGAACGAAATCTCTCTTCTGCCTCCTTTTCCCAGATACACTCACGTTCCTTTTGTAGCTTCCGCACTCGGATCTTTAGCTCCCTGGGTAAACGTCGCCAATCTGGGAATAGCAGGAACATAAAAGTCAGTAAGACCCTGCCTGGGGTCTCCTATGAATAACTGGTTTTAAAGGAGAGGTAAGAGACAGGATAATGGTGAGGAAGGAAGGGGTTGGGTCAAAGTTGCTTAGAACAAAACTGTGGCTTGGATACCTCTAGGAAAGTGGGGCTCTTTAATAGGTTTTCAGGGAGAGTCGGAGAGTGTTTTGGAGCACATCTAGGGCTCCAGTTTGTACATACTGAGTAGAGTGCAGGGAGGAACAGAGAAAGGTGGGCGGGTTGGTGGCTTGTGGCATCTTGAGGATTTAAAAAAAGGGCAGTCAATGAAAGGGCCCATCACCTACCAGGGTTCCAATCGATGGCATTGTCAATCGGCCCTGACATCTGATATTTGTCTGAGTAACGCTCCACATCTGAGGGGTCAGAGGCCAAGGGTCAAAGTTTTATCCTTTCAGAGCCCCGGAAGAGGGTTGTTCCTGAGGGCCCAGCCCTCTCAATACTCAGGCATTGTCTGTTCCTTCACCCCAAACCCAGAGCCCAGGGGGTCAGCTTCCATGAGGACCTTCAACACTTTGCCACACCAAATTTTTGTTTTTGTCATCTCCCTTAACCCAAAGGCATGGCCATATTGAGAGGTAGTGTGGTACTTTGGAAAGTATACTAAAGAGCAAGAGATCAGGGTTCAAGTCTTCCCTTTACTCTTTGTTAATGGGGCTACCAGGCAAGTCTTTCATCCCTCTGAGCTTCAGCTTCTAAGGCTTCAACTGGAAAGCACTGTTTGTCAATACACTCAAACACTGCACTTCCACACCAGTTGGTAAATATCCACTATCCCAAGCCTCCCAATGACTCCCCTTCTCTGGTTCCTCCTGGTCTCCTTGGCCTCTCCAGAATCCTGCTAACCTTAGGAGGGCTTCTCAGACACCCAGCATCAGCCTCCCTTCTGATTGTTTGGTGCCTGTAATATCCGACCTGTTAACCACGTTGATATATTCCATTTAAACCTATGAAATGAGCACCATGATGCTTAACCTCTTACTATCCCCAGACTGTCGTGAGACTCAGAACAAACCACGGATACTAGACTGCATTTCAAAGGCGGGGGTAATTGTTATGATCTCCCCAGCTAGACAGTGAGCTTCCTGCACCTCTCCTGGCCTCTCAGGCCCCCAGTGGTGCCGTGTATAGGGCACTACTCATGAAAGGCGCTCAGAACATGATGCTCGCGTTCCAACTGACCTCTCTTGGGGACAGCTGGCCGGATGAAGTAGGGGAGCTGCCTCATGGCCCCTCGCAGCTCCTGCTTCAGCGCCAGGACATACTCCCCTTCCTCTCCTGAGGGCAGGGGCACTGGGCGGAACTCCAAGGGCTAAGGAAGCGGGGCAGTGGTCAGTCCAGGGGAAAAAAAAACACTAGAGTACAAACCTAGAAGGGACTCTCCCCCCAGTTCAATCCAATGCTCCCACTGACCAGGGGGCCAAAGAAAAATGGGGGAAGCAATACAGCATTTTGAAAGCTGGGGAGCTGGGAGTGTAAGAAACTACTTTGCCTGGAAAACATCCCATGTGAGTTGGAAGCATAGAGACAGGCAGGGGCAATATGAGTGTTATGGTGGCCCACGAGGAATCCAGGATCATATACTGTCAGCCAGGGACACACAAGGGGGACAGACACTCACAGGGAAGAGTGGAGAAGGCTGCAGGGTGGGTGGGGGCAGAGCATCCCCCTTCCCAATGCCCACAGCCTCCATGTTGAAGGTCAGCTGGCCCCGGCCACGACCCCGGCCCCCACCCCGACTGGCCATGGTGGAGGGGGCCTGAGTATTCAGTGATCCAGTGAGAAAAACCTGATAAAGACAAAAACAAAAAGAAACGTATAGTAGAATGATGGGAAGCCAGAGAGGTATAAGGCACTCAATCTTTTCTCCTTAGGACCCAAATAGCCAGTGTAATTCAACAAATTTTGATGGGGAAGGCATTGTACCAGGCAGGGTATTTCTGGAAATACAGACGTGGGTGAGACATGGTCCCAACAGGACAGATAATTGCAGCATAGTGTAACTGTAGAACAAAAGGGAAAGTGGGGGTGCCTGGGTGGCTCAGTGGGTTAAGCGTCCGCCTTTTGATTTCGGCTCAGGTCATGATAACAGGGTCGTGAGATGGAGCCCCGGCACTGGCTCCACGCTCAGTGGGGAGTCTGCTTGGATTCCCTTTCTCCCTCTGGCCCCCCTCACTCTCTCTCTCTTTCTCAAATAAATTGAAGAGAAGGGGGGGAGTGATTAGACCCTTGGATAAAACTTCCCTCCACCCCCGAGATAATTTGATATTTGTCACCGTCTGCATATCTCCATATAATCTTTGAATTCTTTCTCTCCCTGACTTTCCACGCCCAACCAGGCCCCAGGGCAATCCAATGCAATGACTTTCAGCAAAACATTCCCTGAGCACCTACTATGGAAAAGGTAGTGTGCCAGGCACTGTGGGGGCACAGGGATAAGTCATTAGTCTCACTGTCAGTGGTGGGAGGTAGGAGTGAGGAGAACCATTACAATCAATTTATTTTTTTTAAAATACAGCTTAGAAGCATAGAATCTTAGAATTGGAAGGACCGATAGAATTACCTAGTCTAAATTCCCTCCCAATGCAGTACTCCACTCTGTAAGTTATTAGTCATTTAAATTCCAGTGGCATTTCCTGGAGAGAGGGTGTCCATTCTCTCCCAAGGCAGCCCATCCCATAGTGATCAACTCTGATGAACTGAAAGTTCCTTCTGCTACTGAACTGAACTTTGCTTCCTGTCATCAATCTTGAGGGGCCAGTCAGAGGCAGATAGGATGGAGGATAAAGTTATCAAATGAAAATGAAACTTGCAAGAAATGATATTCCAGTGACAAAGAGCACATCTAGCAGCCAGATCTTGGTTTCTAATACCATTTTCCAACAAAAGGAACCAGGGCTTCTTGGAGAAATGGCTGGTTCTAGGGCTGGGGCAGGAAATATATAACGTGAGCTGGAAGCATCTTCTCGCGCCAGAAAGCAAAGAAGTACTCACAACAACGACACACACACACACATCGGTGGGGCTATGTCAAAAGGGCATAAGAGTCAACCGAAAGAGCTCCCAATGGCCAAAGCTGGAAGAATTTGAGCAATAAAATAAAGTAGTATTAGATTATAACCCCATAGTATAAAACAAATATCTATGAGTCCACACTGATATAAATAAATGATTAAATAAGTTAATACATGGGAGGGGGGAAGACAAACCTCTCATGTAGAATTCCAAATAAATTATGTAGACTCCACCCTGAAGAGGGGGAGTATAACTTTCCACTCCCTAAGTGTGGGTGATATATAAGGAATTTTGTCTAATTCAACTTAGGAAAGGGGAGAGTAACTCTACAGTGGAGAACCTGGACAAACACTACCTCAGTCTGGTGACCAAGGTCAACATCAACAATATTAAATTACGTTGCTAGGAAGGGTACGTACCCTAAATAAGATGGGAGAAGGGAGAAAGCTAGGAAGACTGGGATGGTGAAAGGAGGCTTGATGAATCACAAGGTCTCAAGTTTGGAAGAGCCCTCAGAAATCATGTATTCATTCATTCAGCAAATAATTATTGAGCATTTACTATATGCCAGACACAATGCTAGACAACAGGGATTATAGTGAATCCTCTACTCTAGACTTATAGCCTTCCTCTGATAAACCTTATTTAGTAAATTGTTATACAGTTTCTATTTACACATCTTTAGTAAGAGGACTCCCTATCTCACTTTGCAAGTTATTCCATTTTTGGATATTTGTTCTTCAATTAATATCCAACAAATACTCTAAACAAGAAATATATGGCTCAACAAAATGCCCTAGTTGGTGAAAAAAAATGATTTAGAAATATGTATAAGGTCATCTATTTTGTCAAACACACACATATACATTGTTTTATATGCACATACACATTTATGATGAAAAAAAGTTGTTCTTGAAGGATACATACCGAAAATTAATGTTGGCTAATTTGAGGTGATGGGATTTGTGTGGTTTTTGGAGGGGGTGGTTATGTGTACTTTAAAGTGTGTTTTCTATACTGAATAGGTATTGCTTTTTTAATAAGAGAAAAATAATAATTTAAAAATTAAAAATATAGCAACAGAATAGTAGATGAGATTAATAATATGTAGCAGGAAGGAGAGGGTAGAATATGTGTGTCTGAGGAATTTGGAAAGTTTAAGGTTCAACAAAAAATGTGAGGAAAAAATGGCTGTTAGTTAACAGATTAAACTGTGATCTGATTGAAAGAACATATTAGGGGAGAAAGGATGTCTCATGGACACTAGAGAAAGAGAAAGAATTTGTGAGCATGTCTTCAGGCCCTTTCAAGGGAAAGGACACGCTAACCAACTGGTTTAGGTAGCTTTCCACCTGACAGACATAGTTCTAGCAGTGGGGATGGGAGCTGGTTTGATCGCAAAGCAGTAAGGAGTCAAGAAAAGGTTGTAAGCTTTGAGGTTAGACAAATCAAATTCCATTTCCAGACACTAACCAAGTAACCCCCAAGGATATGAGGTAAAAGGAAGACAAAATTTTATTTAATTGAGGCAATAAACTGGTGGTTGGAAACTATAAACCATCCATTTCTACCCAACTCAGGTCAGGAATCTACGGTGTGTCTCTTCTATTGAAGATTGTGATTGAGTCTAAATTCTTGAGGATATTTAGGGTCTTCCATAATCTGGTCCCAAACTGCTTTTCCTTATCGTCAATCCTCTCTAGAGCTCATCCTTGTACTCTCCTTCCCCCAAACAACATCTCATATACATGATACTCACTCTAGTAACTATATTGTGGTAGAAATTAAGAAGCCAGTTTCAACAAAACATACAGAAAAACCATTACATCAAATTTCAGAAAGGCAGTACCTGTAGCAGTTAAGAACGTGGATTTGAATTCCAGTTCTGTCATTTCCCAGCTACACAACCTTCAGCAATTAATTTAATATCTCTAAACCTGTTTCCTCATCTATAAATGGGAATAATAATAATAAAACCATCTTAATTCATTCAACAAATATTTACTGAGTGCTTGTTATATGCCAGGCACTATTCCAAGTGCTAGGATATAGCAGCGAGCAAAACAAACAAAAACTGCTGTGTCCATGGAATTTAAATGGAGCTTACATTCTCGTAGAGTTATCAATATACAGATATTTCAAGCCATGAGACTGCCTGGAATGCCTAATGGAGTAGATGTGAACAGAGAAAAAAGAGATCCAGAGACTGAGGCTCTAGCACTCTAATTTGTACTCTAATATTTTGGATTTGCTATATTTATGATAAATAAGACAAGGAGTTAACCCTCATTATATAAGAACTCATGGAAATTCAAATAAAAAAAATCATACCAATAGAATAACTGTGCAAAGGACATGAATAGGCAATTGACAAAAGAATGATTAGTAAAACCAGTCTTCACTTATCAAATTGACAAGGACTTAAAAAATAATCAGACTGCCAGTTTTTTTTGAGATGGGCACTCTCATACCTCATTGGAAGGATTGTGTTTATACACAGTCTGTCAGGGGAGCAATTTGGCCACTTGAATCAACAGCCTCTTAAATCATCATATCCTTAATCCAATAATCCTACTTTAAAAAAATCTATCCTAAAGAAATCGTCAGATATGTAAGTACAAGGATGGTCATCATAGAGCTATCCATGGTAGCAAAACTTCTGAAATAACCTAAATGGTCCAACGAAGAATGAATGGTCAAAAAAAGTCAAATGCCCATTTTAGACCGCTATGTAGAAAGAAAGAAAAATGACTTCAAATAATATTTAAAAGCAAAAAAAAAGTTCACAATATAAAGTGGAGGGAAACATGATATAAAATTGTATTTGTTGTATAGCCTGATTTACATAATATACACATACACATATATATGTATATATGAAGAAAAGAAATTGAAAGGATAAGTATTAAAGTAATAATAATGGGGGCGCATGGGTGCTCAGTCGTTGGGCGTCTGCCTTCAGCTCGGGCCGTGATCCCAGCGTCCTGGGATTGGGCCCCACATCGGGCCCCGCATCGGGCTCTCTGCTCCGCAGGAAGCCTGCTTCTCCCTCTCCCACTCCCCCTGCTTGTGCTCCCTCTCTCGCTGTGTCTCTCTCTGTCAAAAAAATAAATAAAATCTTTAAAAATAATAATAAGAAGAAAATAAAGTAATAATAATGGTTATCACTAGATCATGCTCATGAAATAATAAGCATTTTGATTTATACCTTTATGTGTTTCCAAATTTTCTAGAATAATAGGCATTTTGATTTATACCTTTATGTGTTTCCAAATTTTCTAGAATAAATGTATATTACTTCTCTAATCAGAAGCCAAAAGGGATGGTTTTATTTTTATTTATTTATTTAAAAGATTTTTATTTATTTATTGAGAGAGAGAGTGATAGAGAGCATGAGAGGGGGAGAGTCAGAGGGAGAAGCAGACTCCCCACTGAGCAGGGAGCCCGATGCAGGACTCGATCCCGGGACTCCAGGATCATGACCTGAGCGGAAGGCAGTCGCTTAAACAACTGAGCCACCCAGGCGCCCCGGGATGGTTTTATTTTTAAGAATGCTACTGGAATTCAAATCCATGTTCCTAACCAGGACAGCTCCCCCTCTTTTACAATGAAAGTGAGGAATGCATTTCGTTGAGCTATATATTTGTTTAGAATATTTGTTGGATATTAATTGAAGAACAAATATCCAAAAATGGAATAACCTGCAAAGTGAGATAGGGAGTCCTCTTTAAAATAGAAGCTGGATAACAATTTACTAAATACAGTTTATCATAGGAAGGATGCATGTCTAAAGTAGAGGATTCACTATGATCCCCATTGTCTAGCGTATGTCTGGCATATAGTAGGTGCTCAATAAATATCTGTTGAATGAATGAATGAATGAGTGAATACATGATTTCTGAGGGCTCTTCCAAACTGCGAGACCTTATGATTCATCAAGTCTCCCCTTACCATCCCAGTCCTCCTAGTTTTCTCCCCTCTCTTGACTGTGGGAGCAATTATATTACAAACCACTAATTTAAGAGATCTTAATTAGATATTGTATTGTATTGTATTTTGTCTTTTATTAGTTGTTCCCCAATTACGTTAGGAGTTTAAATTCTGCCTTCCCAATCAATTCCATTCAATTAACCTTTATTGGGCACTTCATATTAGGTACAAGAACCTGCCTACAAAACCTTATATTCTCAGAAGAACAGACACATTAGAGAGCGCGCTAGGGGCTCTAATGGAGAGGTATGCATAAAATACTATCGTCAGACTGGGGAAGGGTTAATTCTGAAAAAAAAAAAAAACAAACAAACAAAAAAGAAAGAAAGAAAAAGAAGAAAAAGATAGTCCAGGAAAGCTACAGGTAGGAGGTAATATTTCAGCTAAGTCCTGATAGATAACAGGAGTTTGTCAGACTCTTAGACAAGGGAATAATACGAATAGATTCGGGGGAAGCTGATGCCATAGCAAAGAGTCAGAGATACAAGAGTGAGCCTTCCTCACTTTGTGCTTTAACATCTCTCCCCTATGCACGAATGAAAACTGCAGTTCTCTGGTATATAATCAGTACAGCAATGGGAGCCCTGAAGAGAAAGGGAAAGAAGAGTAGGAAACCAGAGGGGGCTAGATCCAACAGGCTGCCGGAAAGCGTTGTCTATCTATCTCGCAGCTTGGCCCTGGTGAGCTAGATCGGGAGGTGAGGGACAGAACCAGGTCAGAGCCACCAGGACGGAGCCTTACCTGCTGCCCCTCCCCCACGCAGAGCTCACATCGCAGCCAACTTGAAATTTGCTGGTCTTCCTCTAGCTGCTGGCGCTGTAGGTCCGCCTCTCAGAGCTCCCCATTGGTGAGTTCTCCCGGCCAATCTAGGAGAAGAGGAGGAGGGAGATCCGCCTACTTGAAGCCGAGGAGAAGTAGGGAGGGGGAGAGTCAGCCGGAACCCAGGCTCGGGAAGCCCCGCGCGGCGCGAAGGGAGATGGGGTTGCAAAATCAAGCAGGGGTCGGTTATTTCCGACCTCATCTCAGATGGGAGAGCTCCTGGCTAGCGAGAGTCCACAGAGGGAACCTGACACTTAGATCTCACCGAGGGACTCTGTTGAGGAAGCTCCCACAGATAAATGAAAGTGTTGTTCGTTAGGGATGAGTCTTTTTGGGACTTGGGCTTCCCAGCCTGGCCCCTCCATTACTCCAACCTTCCCTCTAGTCCTACACTGCTTCCCTCCAGCACCACCAATGAATACTTCTTTTCTATTTTCTTACCCCCCCCCCCCCCCCCCAGGGTTGCTGCCATGTCTGTGAGATGGGAGGAAAGTTTGGGGAAGGAAGGATTAGGAATCAGAGAACCAGAGTTGGGGAGGCAAGACAGAAGCCCAGTGTTTCCCGCATTTTCTATTGCCTTCCAGCTCCTTCTAGCCCTTGGGAAGGAGAGCACGATGGCGAGGGTGAGTGGAGGGCAGTGGTGGAGAGGAATCCTACTTTCATACACACACACCCCACAAAAACAACCCCAGAAATAGAGGGAAAGAATAATCCAGAGTAGTGATAAAAGCTAGGAGTTAGTCAAGAAGACTATCCCACGTGTCAGAGAAAATGGCCCTGGGAGTGAAGCCTCTGGACTTGGAAGGCTGCAGGTGTAGTGGCAAGACCCGCAGTCTTTGGAATAGGACAGAAACAGAGCTGTGAGGCTTTGGAGAACTTGCTTAACTTTATTAAGTCTCAGTTTCTTCATCTATAACAAGGAGATTCCTACCTTACAGCATTGTTCTGAGGATTTGATATAATGTATGTGAAGTACTTAGCATATAGTTGGTATCCAACAAATGGTAGCTAGTAAAAATGGGTAGCTTCCCTACAATATTTCTCCCCCTCCTTCTCCAGAAACATTATTTTTGGTATCTTGTGTCTGGTGGCTTCCAGTCTGAATTATCTCAGGTGAGTTTTCCAAATCCTTGGGATTTTTTCCCCTCATCTTCCACTTCCCCTCATGCCTTCCAGCTGGACACAAACTCCTTCCTAAAATATGCAGATGGAAGCTATGGTAACCATGGAGACAGGGCAGGTGGCAAGGAGAGGCAGAGACAGGCAGCAGAGAGACCCATTATGATTGCGACAGATAGGCAGAGAGAATACTTAGGGAGCGATTGGACAGAGACCTTCAAGCAACATGGAAAAATAATGAGTCTAAGCAAGACTGAGTGTAAAGAGATGCAATGAGAAAGGGATGTGTTACAAGGTTCGCTCTTCTCTCTGCCTCTTTTCTCTCTCCCTCTTCCCCTCCAAGAATATGGGGGGGAAGGCATCTGGGAATGCCACCTGGTGTAGCTAAAAATGACCCAGTATATCCACTCTCCTCATACTTATCTGAGGTTTGTACAAGGGATCTGAGGTTCAAGTTTATCTGTGCTGTGTGTTCCGTTTGGGCGGAGATGGAGTGAGGATGTACCGCTGCGTCTGGCTCCAGCTGTCCCTGACATGTAAACTACAAGGAGGCAGCCAGATCTCTTGCTCTCTCTGCGCAGTATGGACTCCGGCTGTGGATCCCAATCGCCTCTCTCCACCCCTCTGCACAGTGTGCCATGTGCTGTGTGTGGCAGGTCAGATCTGGCGCACAGACGCGCATAAATACATCTAGCGCGGAGAATGGGGCTCTGCTCAACGAAGAATTGGGATGGCCCCAGTCTGGGTCGCGGAGGAGTCTCCTAAGAAACATTTAGGTTTGTTGGGGCTGAGGGGAGGTCGGCTAAGCAAGAGAAGTCAGGATTGGAGCCTCTAGGTTTTGAGGCTTTATGTGTGCATGGGTGGGGGAACGGTTTGGTGCCCGACGCCCCCACCCGCAGAGACTAGGCTATAAATAGCAAGGCAGAGCTCCGCCTCCCCCCCCCCAAGCTTCTCTCCTCCCGAGCCGGCGCCTTGCCCGGGGCGCACCGGGAGGAGGGACCAGGATCCGGTGCCCGGGCGCAGATACTGACACCAAGGGAATCCGGGTGCCCCTCCCCACGCCATGTGGGCCCCCGGGAGCCCAGCTCCGCCACCTAGGCTGCCCCATGGCCCTGGCCTCAGTCCTGGCCCGGCGGAGATCCTGCGGACATTCAGGTATCTATTTGGGCGCACAGCCTGGGAGGGAAAGAGCAAGGAGTGATGGGGAACATAGCAGGGGCAAAAGAAACCCCCAATTCTCCCCCCACCCGTTTTAGGTCCCAAATGCAAGCTGCTTCCCTCCCCCCACTCAATATTTGGGGCTGTGGCAACCTAAAAGAGGTTAGGAATGGGAATTATGTGTGTGAATGTATGGGTGCATGTGTGTGGGTGGGTGGCGTTCAGCATCCTAGAAAGGGGTATTCCTAGTGCGGATAAGAAAAGGGGGATGCTGGAAAGGTCTGAGAAGCCGTGGGGTGAGGGTGGGGGTGCGGTATCCCTGCGCGTGCACGTACGCATTTGCACGCGCGCTCGTCCTTCAATGCGGGTGCACCCTTCCCATCTCCTCAGGCATGCGCTGGGGGGAGGGGGCGGCTCAAAGGCATGAGTTAGAGGAAGGACTGTGTGCCGTGCCGTGCCGTGGAGATCTCCCCACGCCGTCTCCTTCCACCGGTGCCTCAGTTTCCCTGCCTGAATCCGTCAATAAGATCTCTCTCTTTCTCGCAGGGATTGGCTTCGCCACTGAGCCCTCAGGCCTCCGCCAGCCACCACCCCCACGTCCCTAGACATCCTCGGCGGGCCCCAGTCCCGGCTCCATTGGTGCTCTCGCCCCTGCCGCAGCTATGCTGCACACCGAGGGCCACGCTCTTCTTCGGGCCGTGGGTCAGGGTAAGCTACGCTTGGCCCGTTTGCTTCTGGAGGGAGGCGCCTACGTGAATGAGGGTGATGCCCAGGGGGAGACTGCGCTAATGGCGGCCTGTCGGGCCCGTTACGACGACCCCCAGAACAAGGCGCGCATGGTACGCTACCTCCTGGAGCAAGGCGCGGACCCCAACATCGCAGACCGCCTGGGGCGCACCGCGCTGATGCACGCCTGCGCCGGGGGTGGGGGCGCCGCGGTGGCCTCGCTGCTACTTGCCCACGGTGCAGACCCCTCAGTGCGAGATCACGCGGGCGCCTCGGCGCTTGTCCACGCCCTGGACCGTGGGGACCGCGAGACCCTTGCCACGCTGCTGGACGCCTGTAAGGCCAAGGGCACGGAGGTCATCATCATCACCACCGACACTTCGCCCTCGGGAACCAAGAAGACTCGGCAGTATCTCAATTCCCCACCGTCCCCGGGGGTGGAGGACCCTGCTCCCGCTCCTCCCAGCCCCGGGGTCTGCACGTCGCCTTCCGAAATCCAACTGCAGGCTGCAGGAGGAGCAGGGGAACGGGGATTGCTATCCCCTCGCGCTCAGGAAGAAGAGGAGAAGCGGGACGTATTCGAATTCCCTCTTCCTAAGCCCCCTGATGACCCCTCCCCTTCTGAACCGCTCCCCAAACCACCTCGTCACCCTCCAAAACCACTCAAAAGGCTCAACTCCGAGCCCTGGGGCCTAGTGGCTCCTCCTCAACCGGTCCCACCCGCGGAAGGGAGGCCGGGGATCGAGCGCCTGACCGCGGAATTCAACGGCCTGACTCTGACCGGTCGACCCCGTCTTTCCAGACGTCACAGCACGGAAGGTCCGGAGGATCCGCCCCCGTGGGCGGAGAAAGTGACGGGTGGGGGTCCTCTCTCTCGCCGAAACACTGCGCCAGAAGCTCAGGAGTCTGGTCCCCCTTCAGGGCTGAGGCAGAAACTGAGCCGCATGGAGTCGGTGGAGCTCGATACCCCCGGAAATATTTGCCCCGACTCGCCGGAGTGCAGCCGCTTGTCCCTGGAGCGCCGGCGGTACAGCGCCTCCCCGCTGACCCTCCCTCCAGCCGGCTCGGCTCCCTCCCCGCGCCAGTCCCAGGAGAGTCTGCCAGGGGCTGTATCTCCGCTGAGCGGACGGAGGCGGAGTCCCGGGCTGCTGGAGCGGAGGGGCTCGGGGACGTTGCTCCTGGACCACATCGCGCAAACGCGGCCCGGTTTCCTGCCTCCACTCAACGTCAGCCCCCACCCTCCCATCCCCGACATTCGCCCCCAACCCGGAGGTCGGGCGCCTTCGCTGCCCGCCCCTCCCCAGGCGGGGGCGCCAGGCTCTCCCAGGACCAAGCGCAAGTTGGTGAGGCGCCACTCCATGCAGACTGAGCAGATCCGCCTGCTAGGGGGCTTCCAGAGTCTAGGCGGGCCAGGGGAGCCAGGGCGCTGAGAGGAGTGAGAGGAACCAAGGAGGGTGGGGATCAGGACCTTGATGGGACAGGTGGGAGAACCAGTTCACACACACACCACGGACATCGGGGTCTTTTGCCTGTGCTCCTGGGCACGGTGCACGCACACATGGGTAAAAAAGTGTCCACAAGCACAGCACTCTTATTCACAGGGAAGGGTAAGTACTCTCTCGACTGGGCATATAGACACATACATTCATGTCCTGGTCACTTCACATGCATATGGGGATACTTGTGTACCCATCCATAGGAATGGCACACACAGGGCCACTTGTGCTAGGGCCCCAAGTGGGTCCCAAAGTCACTTGCATTTGTTCAGAAGCCGTAGGGAACCCCTACTTATGGATAGTCTCCAATCTTTTTGCCCTTTTGCAGAAGCAATCCCCTGCTTTCCATGTATGCCCTGCAACACAGCCCGTTCACGACTTTGCACACTCTGCCCTCTTCCTGGATATCCCAACCTGTGTAGGTCTTGCTTCTCTCTCCAGGCCTGGCTCCTTGTTCACACCCTGCTTCCAGCCCTAACCACTTTTCAGGATATCTTCTTCACCCTCCTTGGGGTTTTCCTGCAGCAACCCTCAGCTTCAGTTCTGCTGCTGCCCTTCCTGCTCTCAGCTTTACTTCTCAACTTCCTGCTTTTTATTCCCACCTTGTTCCCCTAACCAATACAGGAGGTTGTCTCATTTTCCCAGGGAGTGGGTCATGGGCTCTATGCTGCTCTTCTGTCTGTCTGAGCTTATGAACACCCCCACAGGTAGAAGTGGGGAATAACCCTAAATCACTCCTCTCTCCACTTGACATATCAAATAAATGTGTTCAGAAGTCTCTGTTTTGTCACTTCTGCCTGAGGGTGTGGGGTATGGGGAATGAGGAATGGGGAGGGAGGATGATGCTTACTATAGCTCTAATGATCTAGGGGATACTTAGAGGTTCCAGCCACCTTCTTTGCAGGAGACCAACTGACCAGCTGTGGTTGCAGAAGAAAAGACAAGTGTCCTGTGTCCTGAAGGTTTTAAGGCATTTGACAGGCTTTCATTCGCTCAGTCTCCCCTATGTCCATCCTCAAATTCTTTAACTTAAGATTTCTAAAAAAGTACCTCCTACAAAAATTACCTCTGTCCACTATCAACAAATATCTCAGTAGATTGACTGCCCCTCTTTCAAGCTTCTTATTTTGTGACCATTCCCAGTTATTCCTTGGGGTTCTAATTTTCATCTCACCAGGTGCATTTCATCCATTTTTTTCTACTTCTTTTTAAAAAAGTTTTTATTTATGTAGTCTCTACACACAAAGTGGGGCTCGAACTCACAACCCTGAGATCACGAGTAACATGCTTTTCTGACTGAGCCAGCCAGCTGCCCCCAGTTTTTTCTACTTCTGACTTTTATTTCCCCATCCTGAGCCACGGCACAGTGGGGAAAGAGAGAGAGAGAGAAAAAAGTAGTATAACCTCACCTAGGGAAGAATGGCATGATGGTCAACTGACAAAGGATGTGTAGTGTGTATCTGTGTGCATAGGTGTGTGTAAGAGTAATCCGAGGAACCCAGCCTGACAGGTTATGAACAGGATAACTGTCTTAATCTGCCCCCTAGACTTCTCGGTTTTCTGGTTTCTGCATATATTCTAATTCTTTCTCACTCTAACGGGAGGTAAGGGAGCAGCCCATTCCACTCTTTCTCACGGTTTCCCCCAACTTAGAATAGGTAAAATCAGAAAATTACCTAACGATGCATGGTATAACGAAAAGATCAAAATATTGGGAATCAGAAGGCCTATGTCTGAACCCCTCTTTGCCATCTCCTAGCTTGAATTTTGGGCAATTTATCCAGCCTCTCTGAGTGTCCGTTTCCTTATCTGTAAAATAATAAAATCTAGTTAGTCATTGTGATTATTAAATAAGACAATGCTCTAAAGTACATTGCGCAGTGTCTGACATATAGTAAGTATATGCTCATGAAATGTATTCTTTCCTTGTTTTAGCTCCATCGCCCATTGCATGTGATCTTGGACAAGTCATAACTTACCTGTTTCCTCATCTACAACTATAAAATGAAGTCGTCGGACAAATGATCCCTAAGAATCCTCTTACAACTGTCCACAATTCTCCTCAGCCTGGCATCCAGGCCTTCCCCCCGCCGTTCCTCCCGCTCCCCCCTCCACACACACACAAGCTTCGTCCCAGGAGTCTAGCTTGCTTTCCAGTACTCCCTACAGGACTCCCGAAGAAGCGCCCAAGCTAAGCTTCTCCCTTATAAAGAATATCGCTTTTTCTCTTTGCAATTGGTTGTCCAGAACCTCCGCCCTCCTCGGTATTTTGCCTATGGCGGAGCTGGAGCCCTCCAGCTCCCGCCCAGTCTCTGGTGATTGGCATAGGACCTGGCTCGTCCCCGCCCCCGCTTGACTGACGGCTGCGCTCCGGCACCGCCTCAGTCCCTGGGCGCTCGCTGGCGGGGGTGGCTGGGACCGTTAGCTCGCCAGGCTGGCAGGCTCCGGGCCGCTACTCCACTGGCGGCGGGGATGGAGACGATGCGAGCACAGCGGCTGCAGCCTGGAGTGGGCACCACCGGGAGGGGTACGCTGCGAGCGCTTCGGCCCGGGGTGACTGGGGCCGCGGCTACCACCGCCACACCCCCAGCAGGCCCCCCGCCCGCACCGCCGCCCCCCGCCCCGCCCCCGCCGCCCCTGCTCCTGTCGGGGGCCCCTGGGCTGCCGCTGCCCCCGGGCGCCGCCGGCAGCCCCGCGGTGCTGCGGGAGGCCGTGGAGGCCGTGGTGAGGAGCTTCGCCAAGCACACGCAGGGCTATGGCCGAGGTGAGTCTGCGGGTCTGGCCTCCTGCGGGACACTCTCTGTAAAGGAGCCTTGCTCCCATAGTCCTCTGGATCGCTTTTCCTGGCGCAGAGCCCTCACATGCATTTCCTTTCGGGGAGTTTCCTTCTGGGCTACACACACACACACACGCACACACAGGCACGCACATAGGCGCGCACACACACAGAGGCACACGCTCATACATACGTCTCACCCCTTCCCCTTTATTGAGTTACTACTATATTCTCCAGGGACCCCTTTTTACAAATACAACCATTTTTTCTTCCCAGCCGTTTCTCCTTCAGAAATGGAATACTTCCTATAGCTTAACATCCCTTTGCCTTTGAGGACCAGTCCCCATTGTGTAGGATCCTACCTTTATGTCAGATCCAAGACATTTCTCATCCATACCCTCTCAATCTTTCTTCTGTGATCTCGGCAATTCCTGGGCTCCCCTATTAACTTACTCCACCTCCTTAGTCTTTTTTTTTTTTTTTTAAGATTTTTATTTTTTTTAAGTAATCTCTACCCCTAATGTGGGGCTCAAATTTACAACCCCGGGATCAAGAGTCGCATGCTCCACCAACTGAGCCAGTCAGGTGCCCCTCCACCTCCTTAATCTTGACTTTTGAATTCTTTTCTTACTTATCCTCACTCTGAAATTTCCAGTGCAACTTCAGATTTGCTGGGGAATTAGGTAGTGCCTTCACAAGTCACTTATAATTGTGTTTTTAAATCTGGAACCGTACCACTGAGTCCACACCACCTTCCTGTGACTTAGTACCTCACTTTGGTGTCTTTTTTAGTGTGGAGCCTCACAACTCTGGCCTCTCTGTCTGTCTGGCTCTGTTTTCCTGGCCCTTGCCCAGGAACTGAGGATAAATCCCAGGCCTTGGCTCTCTCAATGTTAAATTCTGTGGAAATGAGCCAGGCAGAAACCCTATTTCCATTAGAAATCTTTATCTTACAGATGCCTAATTTCTAGGGTTTCTGAGAAGGGGAATGTGAGGATTTTCTTTGTTGTTTTTGTTTAATCAGTGCAGAATTTCCTGAGTTTGAGCTCCAGATTTATAGTGTAACAAGGAACACAATATAGTGAGGGGTGTGGGATACAGAATGTAAGTCTGGAATTTCTGAGACATAACTTCTTTCTGTTTGGTTAAAGTCCTGCCTGAGCTGGAAGTGATTATATCTCTAACCTTCTAGTTGGACAATAATACAGAGAAAGGTTGTAGGGCTTTCTCTATGGACAGTAGTGACTTTTTTCCCTCCCTGTGAAAGTGTAGTGAAAAGAGCGTATGTGGGTTTTGGAGTCAGACAAGCGTGGATTAAATCCCAGATTAAATCTCTGTCACTTGCCAGCTATGTTTTTGGGGAAGTGACTTAACTTCACTACACTTCAGTTTCCTCGAGGGTTATGAGGGGGATTAAATGAGATATTACACCTGACACGTAATGGGTGACTTAAAAATGATGAGAATTACCTCAAATTTATTGGTTCATATTTCCTTGGAAAGAACATGTCTCATTTTCTCCCTTTCTTAGATCCAGACAGTATAAACCCAAATATTCCTATGAAAACAGATTTTTAGCTCCATTTGTTAGATGTGCCCAGTGATACGTTTACCATTAGTTTCCTTTTGTTCTTCAACATTTTGAACTCCTATCATGGGGCTGGCACTCTGCTAGGTGCTTGGAATGCAAATGCATGTGATTCTGAAATTCATCATGAGGGAATATAGTTGTTTGTCTAGTTTAATTCCTAGATTTAACAGGGCTTCATGATGTAACTGTCATCAGCTATTGTCCTGCTGCTTCCAGTCTTTTTAAGTTGAGACCAAGGGAGGGTCTCCGGGCATAGGAGTAGTCACCCTCAATCTGAACCGTTCCTCTTAGAAACTTACAGGCGTTTATTAGAATTGTAGAGGAGTGTACCATTTTTCTTGTCTGTGTTACCTAGGGCTTGGCATCTAAACTGAGTGTCCTGTAAAACCTTTTTCATTTCCTTAGGATGAAGGAGCAAGGGGATTTTACTGACAAAGAGCAGTCAGTCAGGCTTCAGACTCTGCAGCCATTCCTTCCTCCAACCTCCCAACCTCCTCATTATTCCTGAGTTTCTCATTTCCAGTCTGGGTGTCCAGCCAGTACTTTGGGAGAGTTTGGCAGGTAGTTCAGCTTCAGGCAAGCAGAATCTCTGCCGATTTGGCTCAGAAGTCCTTCACCACATGGAATCGCTTATTCTGCTTCGCTTAATAGGCAAAACTGCCATTGGCATGTACCCACGTACCCTTGTGACTGATGGCATGGTATTTGGGGGCTGGCTCTATTCCCGTGAATATAATTTACTTTGATCCTTGCCCAGACCTTTATCCCATCCAGCAATGCTTTACTGTATCATCTTCAGTTCACATCCTCCACCTTCTGACTGCTCCAAATTCACCTTTTCCACCTTTAGATTTACCTGTACCCGCGTAGGACCTCAGCATTTATTTAAAAAACACAAAAACAAAATTCTTCTGTTATTTCACCTATCTGTCCTAGATCTCCCCCCCCCACCCCAGCCCCCACCCAAGATACACACATAGCTCAGTAGGCTGCAGGATCTTAATCAGCTTGTAGTACACAGCGTTTGGAATCACAGAACCTCACCCTGTCAAACAATGGCTGTGTGATCTTGGATAAATTGCTTAATCTCTCTAGGCCTCATCTGCTTCATTCATTTGACAAATATTTATTGATCACCAGATGCAGTGGTGAACAAGACAGATACTCAGTCCCTATCTTCATGGAGCTCACAGTCCACAAGTATGTGTGAGGATTAATGGTGCAATAAGGCAGGATAGGGCAATAATAGAAAGAGGTTCAGCTTTGAGGCAAACAAACATTAGTTCTAAATCCTGGTTCTGGCCGCCATGGCCTGTTCCTTAACTTGTTTACTTTTTTTTTTTTTTTTTAAAGATTTTATTGTTAAGTAATCTCTACGCGCAACATCGGGCTCAAACTCACAATCCCGAGATCAAGAGTTATATGCCCTGCTGACTGAGCCGGCCAGGTGCCCTAACTTGTTCACTTTTTGAAAAATGGCTATTATAATACTTACCTTGATAGTTTTGTGTGGATTGAATGAGATAATGAGTGTAAGCCATATAGCACATAGTTAGGACTCAATGAGTGGTTGCTATTATTATGCATTTGGAAACCCTTTGAAAACTGCAGATGATAGGTATTGGTAGCATTTCCATTTCCTTTGCTCCTTTTTAAACATTGCATGTAGTCCCCCTCTAATGTTTGATAGCTGGCAATCTCTAAAACTGGCATGACTGAGTGACCTTGCCCTGTAACTTCTGCATTGCCCTCTTCAAACGTATAGTTTCGGAATTATTATTATTCTCCCTTTATATCACAGTATGGTTACATGATTGGAAGTTCTGCCCAGCTACTCCCCTAGGTTGAACAAATGAATCTTGGGTGGTATTTTCTGTTTAGTTGTTTGGAATCACAGAGAGCTTCTTTGCCTACAAGTGACTGTGGAGTTAAATTGATAGTCTGAACATTTCCAATTTTGGGGATGTTGGATTAGACTCTGTATTGGTTTCCTGTAGCTGCTCTAACAAATTATTGGAAATTTGGGGGCTCACCACAACAGAAATTTATTCTTTCACAGTTCTGGAGGCCAGAAGTCCAAAATCAGTATCACTGGGGGGCCAAAATCAAGGGGTCAGCAGATCTGTGCTCCCTCCAGAAGCTCCAGGGGAGAATCTGTATTCTTGCCTCTTCCATCTTCTGGGGGCTGCCAGCATTCCTTGGCTTGTGACTGCATCACTCTGATCTCTGCCTCCGTGTTCACACTGTCCTCTCCTCTTCTGCGCTTCATAATTCTCCTTCCCTAAGGACCCTGTGATTGCACTTAGGGCCCTGCCCAGATAATCCAGGATAATCACCCCACCTCAAGATCCTTAATCACATCTGCAAAGTTTTTGCCACCTAAGGTAACATTCACAGGTTTTAAGGATTAGGGCATGGACATCTTAACAGGGGGCATTTTTCAGCCTTCCATAGTCCTCGCCTAAAGTCACTGTCGTCTTGTGGTCCCTCCCTTCCAATGAGTCTATGCACTGGGCCATTCAGGGGTACATTCTCCAAGTTGAAATAGGAAATGTCAGATGGAAAATTGTTAACCAGCTTCCCTGTCTTCATAATAGTGTGAATTAAGCTGGGCCAGACTATTCTCGCCATCTTGTGTGATCAGGGAGAACCTTCTCATTCACCTCTCAATTGTATTAGCTATTTATCCATGCTCCCTCATCACAAAATTGTATTTTTTATGACATAAATTTGTTACTGTAATTTCATGTGTTGTTTTTTAAAAAAGATTTATTTATTTATTTGAGAGAGGGAGAGCTTGTGCATGTAGGGGGAGCGGGGCAGAGGGAGAGAGAATCTCAAGCAGACTCCCTGCTGAGCGCAGAGCTCTATGCAGGGATGTGGGGCTGGATCCCAGGACCCTGAGATCATGACCTGAGCTGAAATCAAGAGCTGGCTGCCTAATGGACTGAGCCACCCAGGTGCCCCTCATGTGTTGCGTTAATGACTTCACTGTATGGTAGATAGATAATCTGTACCTCTCATCCCACTTAGACATTCATATTTTATCTCCTAAGGACCAAAACCGGAATTTTTCTCTTTTGTTATTGTTCAACATCATGGGACAAGCACTTAAATATTCCTCACTATCTTGGTCTTTCTTGTCTCTTTTAGCCCAGCATCCTCCAGTTACTCCTAAAAAGCAATTGTAGCTGTTAGATGAGTATGTCGTGGTCATTGCTAACCCTCCCACCTCACAGTTCTCTAACCATCCTCATGTAAACCATTAGGTGCATGGTTCCTCACTGAAAATCTGATAAAACCTATGGGCACCCCCCCCATAAACTCTACACACACACACACACACACACACACACACACACACACAGACACGCGATTTCATTGTAGGTTTTAGGCAGCTTGTGAACTCCCATGAAGCTCAATCATGGATCTGATCTTGGACCCTGGGTTAAGATTCCCAAACTGGAAAGAACATTGGCATCAGGATGTCTACATTCAATTCCTAGCTCTGCCACAGCATGTGACCTCGAGCAGGTCATTTCTCCTTTTGTAGCCTGAGTTGGACTAGATGATCTCCAAAATCCCTGTCAGCTCTAAAGATCAATGAGTCTGTGAGCAGTTTCAAATTCGGATCACAATTAGTCGCTTTTCTCCTGAACATTCTGCTCAATTTCCCATTTCATCCATTTCTGAAACAAGACTCCCTATTTCCTTTGGCTTTGAGTAATCATTAAAAAATAGTCCTATGGGGTGCCCGGGTGGCTCAGATGGTTAAACGTCTGCCTTCGGCTCAGGTCATGATCCCAGGGTCCTGGGATAGAGCCCCACATCGAGCCCCACATCGGGCTCCTGGCTCAGCGGGGAGCCTGCTTCTCCCTCTGCCTCTCCCCCTGCTCATGCTCTCTCTCTCTCTCTGTATCTCTGTGTCTCAAATGAATAAACAAAATCTTTAAAAAAAAACAGTCCTGTACTGTGTGCCAAGAGGGATTTAACTGGATATAGACTGGACATATGCTTTTTAATAGGACCTTCCCGGTTACAATGGTTTCCTCCTCTTTCTCTTTATTTCAATATTCTCCCTGTTGTTTGCATGTCAAGAAAGCTGTCACCCAGCTCATTGTGCTAAATTGTCTCAAAGAGGGCCTGGGGCTGAAAAGATCTCAGTGGAAAGAACAAAGATGGCTAAGCTTTCTGGGCAGCAGTGACCTTTGAAGGGCCCCTGCCAAAACTAAGGGTGGGAAGGCCAGAGTTTCCTTTTCATGCTGCCTTTTAATGGAAGAATGAACATTGTAAAAAGTCAGTTAGATCCAGGGTGTTAGGAAAGAGCATGTGCGGCTTTCATACCCTGGCTGGTACACGGAATACTTGCTTCAGCTGCAGAGCAGGAGAGATAACAGTTGTTGCTGGCCACTAGATTTTGAATGCCTTGCTGACCGGCATTGTGTTTTATTCATCTTTGCATCTCTAATGCTCAGCATAGAGCTATGTACATATTACGGGCTCAAATTTCTGCTTAATGTGTGTGTGGCAGCCATGAAAATGTGCTATTCATATCGCCTGCTGCAGGGGCATAACTGACTGACAGCCTGAAGCTGCTGTCCCCTCTGTGTCCATCACCACATGTGCACTGAGGCCACATGTCCTGCAGGCTGCCCCCCACCCCCGCACCCCGTCCCATCAGTGACGGGGCCCAGCAGGGGCACTAACTCACACACATCCTGGTGAGGTGTGGATTTCCTTTGGCTTGTGGACTTCCCACTGGCCTGGCCGAACCTTTCTTGGAACTCTGCTGCTGACTGAGATTCTCGTATCCAGACCTCCTTCCTTCCCACGCCCCTTCTACAGGTGTCAGACCTTCAACATGGTCCGAAGCCTCTCCCTTCTCCCACTTCCTCCCTAATAAATCTCTTGCTTGTCTATCCTGTCTTGGTGTCTTCTCCCTGGCAGACCTAAACTAACACACTATAAAAGAATGAATGAGTCCTTGTAACCAAGAGTAGAGAGTGGCCATGTTGGAGGATATTGGAGAATGCATGTGATCATGTATTATTATGAGGCTTTTGTTAAAGCCACTTGAAATGTTTGGAACCCTGTAGTCAAAGTGATCCTTTCCAAAGGAAAACTGATTTCATCCCAAACCCTTCAATGGCTTCCCGCTGCTCTTAAGATAAAGCCAGTACTCTGCTGTGGCCTGCAAGATCCACTTTGGTCTGGTCCCTACTAACTTTTGCAATCTCACTTGCATACACTTTCCCTCTCTCTTTTCTTCGGGCCACACTGGTCCCTTTATTTGCCATCTTCTCTGCTGCTACAGAGTATATGTTGTTCCTTATGTTCAGAGCTCTGTCCTCTCACCTTTTTGCCTAGTGAATTCATACTCATATCTGTACTTAAATATCACTTTGTCAGTGTAGCTTTCTTTGGCCTTCTTAATGAGGTCAGATGCCCCCACGACATTTCCCATCATCTACCAAACTCCGTTATAGTGCTTATCACAGTTGCAGTTTTTCATTTGCTTGAGGTTCTCTGGTTAATCTCTCTCTCCCTCTTTAGACTGTAAACTGCATAAGGAAATGGAACAGGGTATGGTTTTGCTCACTATTGTAGCCTAGCATCCAGCACATAGTCTAGCACAGAGTTAGTACCCAATACATATTTGTGCAATGATTGAGCCCAAGTATTGGGGGAAGAGGGGACTGTTCTGGAATACAGTGTTTTGAGCCTGGTTTTGAGTTTTGAGTTTGATTTTACCTTAATACGTTAGCCGGTTACTGTTTGACAGATGGTGGCAGAAGTCTAGAGACTCCTGGGTCAGAGACAAAGGACTTTATTACTCACAGTACAGCAGGTAGCATAAGCAACAGATTTGTTTGCATCAGTTCTCCTTGCCTCCCATGTCTGATGTGAACGGCTCAGGTGCATGCTTGCATCGGCCACGGGCTGCATTACAGAGGAGGAACGAACACTGAGCTTGGGGAACTTGCCATTTCTTAGCAAGCAGTAAGCAGGCTTGTTCTTTGTCCCCGAGGGAGACAGTACCTCATCCCTCAGGTTTCTTGCTGCAAACACAATCCCGAGAAATGGCCCAAGGAAAGAGCAACCATCTCCTTCAAATCTTGGCATACCCAGCAAGATGGAAAGGCGCACAAGAGACCTGTGAAGGAGTGTCTCCCAATATACAGTTCCACCAAAAATTACTTTTACCTAGGGAAATCCTCAGAAGAGAAATTCATGCTCACACACACACACACACACACACACACACACAGAGGAGTGTAGTGTATATATATACACATAATGTATAATATTCCAGGATGGAAAAGGACTCTGGCTATGGGTTTGCTCACCAGAAGCATAGACTTGAGAACGGCTAAAAGGGACACATTTCCTTGAGTGGCAGTATTACACAGAGCTTAGGAACATTGACTCTGGAACCAAGATAGCCTGGCTCTGAATTCTTACTCTGCTACTTTCTAGCTGTTACATCCTTGGGCAAATTATTTAACTATGTCTCATTTCACTCATCTGTAAAATGGGGGCACGGAGGTGTTCAATAGATGCACTTCTTATTGTGCTGGGGATTATTATTCTCGGCCACCTGACCAACTGTGGAATGATCTACTTGCACTTCATCAGGCAGGGATAATGGTCTGCTGACCTGGAAGCTCTGCCTCCAATATTTAAGTTATTCTGCTTTGGTGTTTAGGACTAATCAAAATGTGAACCAGAGAGGCGGGGGAGGAGGCCAGGCATATACCGGTCTTGCTATGCAAATGCCTTAATCACAGTCTAGGTTTATTAATTTAAATGTTTTTAAGTGGTCATAAGGAGCTAAGGTGGGTTAGACTCTTGATGTAGGTTCAGGTCTCAGATACCGTCTTGAAGCACAGGACCACTCATTGCTGAACTTAACTGCTTCCCTTTTTGTAGTGAATGTGGTGGAGGCACTTCAGGAATTCTGGCAGATGAAGCAGTCCCGTGGGGCGGACTTGAAGAACGGAGCTCTGGTGGTTTATGAGATGGTTTCCTCCAACAGCCCTCCTTATGTCTGCTATGTCACTCTGCCTGGGGGAAGCTGCTTTGGGAGCTTCCAGGTAAGAGGTGCAAGGGGGCAGTAGTGAAGATAAATGCTTAAATGCTAGTAGTGGTTTTCTCCATCATTTTGGCCATTAAATCGCTGTCTGAAATCACATATTTGAGGACCTGAACCAATTCTGGGCACATCATTCTGGTAAGCATCTGAGGTTCATTTAACCACAAAAGAACCTCAGTAGCTTCTCTTTCAGCCTGCAAAAACCCACATCCACTTTGAATTGGAGTGGTTATGAATAGGCCCTTTCTCAGTATATCAGACTACCAGCACCTAGCCCATGTTCTAATCTGGCTGTCCAACTTCCTGCCATCTCTTTTTGAGAACACTGAATAGTAATTCCTTACCCACAGTACTTTTTCATAGGCAATTACTAAAAAAAGCAATCTTTGACTTCTTTAAGAGGTCAAAGGGGAGGGCCTCGGTATGGTGGAAATAGTACTCATCTAAGAGTTTAGAAGACCCAAATTCTTATTCCCCTCACTGCCAGCAGGGCAAGTCAGGTAAATTCTCTGGGCCTCAGTTTCCCCATCTATAACATGAAGGAGATAGGTTAGATTATTTCTAAAATCTTCCTAGTGCTAGCTTTCTATAATTATATGAAAGAACTGTGATATATGATGATGAACCGTGGTTGCTATTATAGGGTAATAAGAAATTTGACTAGCAGTCTTTGTCAGCTTCCACCATGACGTACCGTGGCCAGGGTCGAAAAGTGCAGAGGGTGATGGTGCAGCCCATCATCCTCATCTCCAGATGCTTGCAAAATAGATCTCGGATTCAGGTGTGGCTTCATAAGCAAGCGAACATGCAGATAGAGGGCTGTATCATTGGTTTTGATGAGTACATGAACCTTGTATTAGATGATGCCAAAGAGATTCATTCTAAAACAAAGTCAAGAAAACAACTGGGTCAGATCACGTTAAAAGGAGATAATATTACCCTGCTCCAAAGTGTCTCCAAACTACAAATGATCAATGAAGTGAGAAATTCTAGAGAAGTCCACGTAGTTTGTTTTTTTAGATGTCCTTTGTTGGAAGGGTAGTTCTAAAACATTTGGTTATATTATTTTGATTACCTTTAAGTTATTACCAGAGGACAATAAATGCTGTGGGATTGTTTTTATTTAAAAAAAAAAAAAGAGTGCTCGCTTCAGCAGCACATGTATTACAATTGGAACGATACAGAGAAGATTAGCATGGCCCCTGCGCAAGGATGGCATGCAAATTTGTGAAGCATTCCATATTTTTGTTTTGTTTTGTTTTTTAAAGATTTTATTTATTTATTTGACAGAGAGAGACACAGCAAGAGAGGGAACACAAGCAGAGGGAGTGGGAGAGGGAGAAGCAGGCTTCCCGCTGAGCAGGGAGCCCGATGAGGGGCTTGATCCCAGGACCCTGGGATCATGACCTGAGCCGAAGGCAGATGCTTAACAACTGAGCCACCCAAGCGCCCCACATTCCATATTTTTGAATCGTTGAGCACTACATCAAAAACTAATGATGTTACTATATGCTGGCTAACTGAACATAATAAAAAAAAGAAAAGAAAAGTTTGACTAGTGTGAATACTGTCATCAAAGATGGATTTTTTTATGTCACCCATAGGAAGGTAGCCTTCTGAAATGTCAACTTAGAGTCTGAATAGGAATTTAGAGGAGATAATAGACATTTTGTTGTGTTTTTATGGTTTATATAACCCTTAGACAAAGTTATAACCCCTGCTATGTGCTTCCATAGCCCCTTGAACTTCCCTTATCATACCACTTATCACAACATATCATGATTGATTATCTCACCTCGTGGATTATGCTTCATGGAGGCAGAGATAGTATCTGTCTTCTTTCTTGCTCAGTTTTAAATCCTTACTACCAACTCAGCACCCAGCAAAGAGGAGGCACTTAATAAATCCGTGGCATGAATGAGGGCCATTGTTGTTCAGTTCCTGCTCAAACAGAAAAGTCCTAAGGAGACTTCATTTCAAATATGGTGACTAAGTTTTTTCCCCCTCGGAACCCCAGCCATTTCAGAGAAATAAATATATGCCCAGGATGACTAATGTTTATACTTTCTCTTCTAGAAAATAAGGTCTCTCCTCCCTTCTCTCATCTCATCCTATTGTTGAATGAAGATTTGATAATTTTATGGTGATGTCCAGAACTGAGCCATCATAGTAATTTGATTTGTTTTTCCCCCAAAGAATAGAATTACCTATCTTGGCTTCTTTTAGCTTATATCTTTTATATCCATTTTGGTAGGTGAAATTTCTCCTGGTGGTTTTTTTCATGGATGACTTTTCAGGAATAGCACTATACTGTAGAATGAGCATCAGACTAGTGAGTAGAGACAGGCTAGTGAACAGAGAAATTGAAGAAGATGACTTAGGGTTAATGCACGAAGCACCATATTCTGACAGACCTGTCAGCTAAAGGAAATTGAGAGTTATTGATACTAAGGGTGGTTAATTAGCAAACATATCCTAGTCTACTTTTAAAAACTGTAACATTACTTTCTTCCTTTCCTCTAATCCTAATCATAAATGACAGAGGGCACAGAGGCATTTGAGGCTGCCAGTGATGATGAATTATAAAGGAATGCTCTGGTGCCTGGGGATTTAAGGTTGAGTGATTTACACTTCTGAAAACCAGAAGTTTAATATGATACCCACATTGGATACAATGCAAAAAACATGAATTAACTTTTAAGTTTTTCTTGCTTTGTTCAGGTAAGCTTTCCTTCCCCTTGCCACCCCTCTCCTTACTTCCACTGGGGCGAAAAAAGAGTATAAATTCCTTCTTCAGATCTTGGACTCTGTTCAGGGAGAGCTCATTGATTCATTGCATTATTGGGGGCGAATGCCTGCTCGAAGCTAAAAGCGAAGTCCAAGAATCCCAGATGGGTGCTTCTGGTAGAGACTAGAGGTCTCCTCCGCAGAAGCAACCTAGACACAGATTTGTTCTACTCTTAGGTTATCTAGAGGGATGAAAACAAATCTTGCCTATGCACAGAACAAGAGAACAAGATACAAATTTCGAGCAGGCTGGGCAGAATCTGGCTTTTGAGTAATTAATTCTGTCGACAGTTTAAACAGGGGTATTTTTTATATCCAGTATGGGTATGCTGACTTCAGCAGCCTTCCTCATTCTGCATTCAATTTGGTATGAGCTATCGCCGTCTCCAGTTCCTTAATGACTTCAGGATGTTGAATCAAAATTATGTTTCCAAATGCCTCAACCATTTTACAATACAAACTTTGGAGGGTTTGCTGAACGAACTGATTTATCCAAAGACTGTCCAAGCGTCTTCTTTCCCAGTGTTTCCTCTATCCCGTTTCTTCCTCTCTCTCAGACACACATATGTACATGTTTTCTCTCTCTCTGCCCTGCCTAGTTTTGCCCCACAAAGGCTGAGGCCCGACGGAGCGCTGCAAAGATTGCACTGATGAACTCTGTGTTTAATGAACATCCTTCCCGAAGAATCACTGATGAGTTCATTGAGAAGAGTGTCTCTGAGGCTCTGGCATCTTTCAATGTAAGTTACTGGGAGTTGAAAGAAAGGAGAGTGCGGGTTGGGAGAACTGGCTGGTTGGGAAGTCTTGTAAATCACTGGGAAACAGAGCAGGAATTCTTGTTTTCTTTCCTGTCTGTACCTCTTTCTATTTATTCTCTATCACTCTTGTGTATTACATGCTCCCATGTTTTTGTTGATATTTTGCTTCTTTCATTGTGTCTCTTTGGTATCTAGAAACCTTTAATTCAAGATTTATGGAATTTTAGAGATATTCCAAAATTAAAACTGAGCTTGAATTCTACTTTTCCCAGTTTTGGTTTAAGAACTTACTCCCTTCTTCCTTCAATGTTTATTTGTTTATAAAAAGCTCCATGCCAAGCATGGAGCCCAGTGTGGGCTTGAACTCATGACCCTGAGATCAAGACTTGAGCTGAGGTCCAGAGTCGGACACTTAACTGACTGAGCCATCCAGCCGCCCCTTTTTTGGTTGTTATTCTTTTTTTTATATATGACTGTTCTTATTGTCACTTGTCTCCCTACTTCATCTATTAGTAAAGAACACTTTATAATACAGTGTCTTATTTCCTTTTTCCCCTCCTAGGAATGGGGTGGATAATTTATTTACTCTCCTTAAAAAGAATGTCTGTTCTTTCAAATGATGATGATGATGATAACCATAGCTAATCCTGAGTATTCACTTTATGCCAGGGACGAATCCAGGGGATTTATATGTATTTTATCTCATTTGATCATCGCAGTAACGCTCTGAGGTATAAGTACTATTTTTTACCCCTATTTTACAGATGAGGAAACTAAAAACATGGAAGTGCAATTTTGCCTGAAGGGCTGTAGCTAGGAAGTGATAGAGCCAAGACTGGAACCCAATTCAACTTAGAATTTTCTATCTCAGGAGCACATCTTAGAAATGAATGCTGCCTTCTTTCTTCCTTCCCACAAGTTCACTGATAGGTTGATAAAGTCAGACAAATTCTGTTTCTGTTCTCTTTGAATTTAAGATGTAATTACATATACTAAACCACCTTGGTTATCTGTTTGTGTATTTATCAGTGTTGAATACTTTAAATCATAAGTTGGCTTCCCTCTGTTACCCAGGACCCATCTGATTTTCCCCCATTTCTCTTTGCCCCAGTCAGCAGTATCTACAGGGAATAAAGACAATTTTTATATTAATCAAAGTCAATTAAAATGAAGAAAGTACATTTATCACTCTTAAGTCATCTAATGTATTATAAAATTAAACATTAGTTTGGATTATAGAAAGCAGTGGTTCATCGTTTTGAAATTATGTTTCTACGAGCTACGTGACTTTGAGCAAGTTACCTAATCTAAGTCTCAATTTCCTCATCTGTAACAATTATACCTATCACACAGGATTATTGGATAGAAGAGAATATATTCAAGCACTTAGCATATGTTACCTGTTTAGATGCCTTTGGATGCAAGTAATAGAAAAATCTCACTTCAAACTGACTTAAGGGAATAAATCAAGAAAGGAAACTTATTCTCTAACATGACAGGAAGTTCAGAAGTAAAGATTTCAGGGCTGGTTGATTCCATGGATCAAGAATGTCATCATTTACTGGCCTAAATTCTTTCCATCTCTCCACTCAGCCGTCCTCTAGATATTGGCTTTGTCCTTCGGCTGGCTCCCCTTAGGGTGTAAGACAGCTAGCTACAGAATTTCAGACATTAAATACAGATATAACTACAGTTAGAGACAGAAAGAAACCATTTTTCTTTCTCTCCTCTCTTCCTTCCTTTCTCTCTCTCCTTTCTTTCTCTTTCCTTCATTTTCTTTCTTTCTTTCTTCCTTTCCTTCTTTCTTTCTCTTTCTTTCTTTCTTTCCCTTCCTTCCTTTCTTTCTCTTTCTTCTTTTCTTTTCTTTCTTTAAGTAGGCTCCACACCCCACCCAATGTGGGGCTTGAACTCAGAGGACCCTGAGATCAAGAGTCACATGCTCTACCGACTGAGCCAGCCAGGTGCCCTGAGACTGTCTTTTAGTATCTCTTTAGCAGTAAGGAATATTTTTCCAGAAACCCTCCAGCAGACCTCCCTCCTACCTCCCAATGGCCAGAATTCTCACCTTAAAACCAATTACAAGCAAAAGGAATTAGGATTTACCCAGTGGAATTAGAGGATAAAATCACTCTTCCCTGGGGGAGGCACATGGAAGATGGGTAGGTACTGGAACAAGATTAAGATTCTATAGTAACAAAGAAGAAAATAGATGTTGGGTAGGTCACCAGCAATGTCTACTACAAAGCATTTAGGAAATATAAATTAGTATTATTCCTGCCATTATTTCTATTTGATCAGTCCCTCAAAATTGAGAATTTAATAGATTTCTCATTAATTTCCCAATGGAATTGCCATACTCCAAATAACGTCAATTAGGTATTAGCTATGGGTAATGTTTACATTTCTGCCTTCAGCTTTTGTTCTTTAATAGTCCTGACTTGAGGGGCACCTGGGTGGCTCAGTCGTTAAGCGTCTGCCTTCGGGTCCTGGTATCAAGCCCCACATCGGGCTCCCTGCTCCTCGGGAAGCCTGCTTCTCCCTCTCCCAGTCCCCCTGCTTGTGTTCCCTCTCTCGCTGTGTCTCTCTCTGTCAAATAAATAAAAAATCTTTAAAAAAATAAATAGTCCTGGGGCGCCTGGGTGGCTCAGTTGGTTAAGCGACTGCCTTCGGCTCAGGTCATGATCCCAGCGTCCTGGGATCGAGTCCCACATCGGGCTCCCGGCTCAGCGGGGAGCCTGCTTCTCCCTCTGACCCTCTCCTCTCTCATGCTGTTTCTCTCTCGCTCGCTCTCTAATAAATAAATAAATAAAATCTTTAAAAAAAATAAAAAAATAAAAAATAAATAAAAAAATAAATAGTCCTGACTTGGGAGACTGTATTGTATTATGTCTTTTGACCAATCACCCAGCCTCTGTAGCTCTGAATTTCTTCATTTGTAAAATGAATAGGTTGAATTAAATTAACTCTAATTTCTTTGCAATTATATTCTAATGTTCCTACCACTTACCAAGTATTCTGTGATTAAATGTTTATTGAATAAATGGAGTTCATTTATAGCCATGTTAGATGTAGAAGTGTAATAGGAGGTAAATATTCCCAACTTGTGGGTCATGCCACTTCGGTGTACTCTGAATAGGTTTCAGTTGTGCCATAATATTGATCCCCTCAGCTTTCAAGGGACTGAGCAAGGCCCAGGGCAGATGGACTCCTCTGCCAGCAGCCTACTCTGTATACCGCAGTTGGCTGTACAGAGATGATCATTACTTTCTATGTACTGTATCATGGAAAACTCTGGAGGTACTGAATAAGGTATCATATTGAATGATTATAGGCAAAAATGAAAAGATTACTTGCTTCAGGGCCCTAAATGCTAATAGTGAATATTACTTTTGTCCTTCCTCCCTCTAGCTTTTCATTTTTAAATCCAAATTTTGTGATCTTTGCTTCGCCATGAAGATTAACTACATGTTGGCATGTTGTTTCTCATGAGCCACAAAACAGCATGGGTTGATCTTGTGTAGTTGTGACTTCTTGTCGATTCTAGCACAGTGAAAACAAATAATAAGCTAGCACTTATGATATACTTATTGAGTACATTGAATTATTTTAGGTGTAATACATATACAGTAAATACATATACATGAAAAGTGCCCCATAATGAACTGAATTTGGATATAACTTGATTGGCTCCTGACCTCTACCCAGTCCCCTTTCTCAAAAAGAGCAGAATCTTAGGTGTAGGGCAGGAATGGTCATGTAGAACAAGCTACAAAGAGCAGGCAACTTCTCAGGAAGCAGGAGGAGAAAGTTGGGTACCTGTGTTCCCAGTAGTCTCCTGGCTTTATTTTCTTAGATCAGGTTGACAAAAAGGTCACCAATAAACCAGGAGATGCCCTTATTTTGGAAGTCCCAGCCAGCTCCAGGGTTTGGAATTATCTCTAATAACATTAAACCACCACCAAATAGCACTAAACCAGAGCCAGTACCAGAATGGATTTGGATTGTGTAACTGGATACCTAGTCTAATGTAATAATGTACCACATTTTATATAATTGGAGTTTTTAGACCACACTTATCCCTTTTTAAATAATTTTTTTATTTTTTAAAAGATTTTATTTACTTGAGAGACAGCACAAACAAGGGAGAGGGGCAGAGGGAGAGGGAGAAGCAGACTCCCCACTGAGCAGGGAGCCTGACGTGGGGCTCAATCCCAGGACCCCAGGACCATGACCTGAGCTGAAGGCAGACCCTTAACCAACTGAGCCACCCAGGCACCCCAATAATCTTTTAATTTAATTCTCAAAACAATCTTAGAAGATACATCCGTGATTATTCCCATTTTACAGATAAGGAAACAGAGGAACAGAGAATTTAAATGACTTCACTAAGGCTTCAAGACTAGTAGGAGATCCAGTCCCTGCTCTTAACTTCTATACTGTATTGCCTTTTTCACAGGACAATGTATCTTAGTTCTACCCTTACAGGGTCATGTCACCAATAAGACACACAAGGCAAATGTCCAAGAGGCCAAACTGCTATCTAGAATTTACCATGCTGATGGCTCCTACTGTTTCCCTTTAAAGTGCATTTGCCCAATTATCCTTTAGGCTAGTCCAATCCTGTATGCTGAGATCACTCTGTTTTTTGGGCTGAATCAGGGATCTTCTCTATGTCCAGTGTTCCCTCTTTGTAAGATAGGAAAAATCAGATTGACCTCTGTCACCTGAGTTAATATGTGTGATGACTTTGGGGTCCTCTAGGTCTGTGCTGACCAGCAGAATAGACACCAGCCACATGTAGCTATTTAGCACCTGATATGTGGCTAGTATGAATTAAGATGTCCTGTAAGCATGAAAGAGACACCAGATTTTGAAACCTTAGTATAAGAAAAATAATGTAAAATATTTCATTAAAAATTTTTATGCTCGGAGTGCCTGGGTGGCTCAGTCGTTAAGCATCTGCCTTCGGCTCAGGTCATGATCCCAGGGTCCTGGGATCAAGCCCCGCATCGGGCTCCCTGCTCAGCGGGAAGCCTGCTTCTCCCTCTCCCACTCCCCCTGCTTATGTTCCCTCTCTCGCTCTGTCTCTCTCTGTCAAATAAATAAAATCTTTAAAAAAAGTTATGCTAATTATAGTTAAGATAATATTTTGAATATATTAGCTTAAATAAAACATGCTATTAAAATTAGTTTTACCTGTTTAATGTGGCAACTAGGAAATTTTATTTTTTTATTTTTTTTTAAGATTTATTTATTTAGAGAGAGAGCTCACAAGTGCTTGCTGGGGTGGGGGGGCGGTAGGGGAGCAGAGGGAGAGGGAGAGAGAAACCCAAGCACACAAGCTCTGTGCTGAGCGCAGAGTCCTAGGCGGATGGATCCCACGACCCTGAAATCACGACCCAAGCCTAAACCGAGAGTCAGACGTTCAACCAACTGCGCCACCTAGGCGCCCCTAGGAAATTTTAAATTAGGTTGGGGGCTCGCATTATATTTCTACTGGACAGTGCTGCTTGAGGTCATAATCCTGATTGAAAATCTATTTATCTTTTCCTTTCCTCTGTTACAGGGCAACAGGGAGGAAGCTGACAACCCAAATACAGGGATTGGTGCCTTCCGGTTCATGTTGGAATCCAATAAGGGCAAGTCAATGTTGGAGTTCCAGGTACTGTTCCACCTACTTCTCGGGCTCTAATAACTTGGATCAACCTGTGGATGGATGGACAGATAGATAGATAGATAGATAGATAGATAGATAAATCTCCTACTAATCCCTAAGTCACTGATACTCAGTTGGAAGGGAAGGGAGAGGTTAGAATATTTTTCAAAATATAAATATCTTCCTTTCCCAAAGGGCGTATCAGAGATGGTAGGAGATGCTTCCATAAATGTACTTTGTAAGAGGTTCCCCATGTAATTCTGATGCAACCTCCTAATATAAAATCACTATCCTGACACTTCATATCTTCTTCCCCCAGGAACTAATGACAGTTTTTCAACTGCTGCACTGGAATGGCAGCCTTAAGGCCATGAGGGAAAGACAGTGCTCTCGGCAGGTAAGAGGTCCTATAGGTAGATGAGAGGAATCTGGCAGAAGGACTATTTTGAGGTGGCTATTCTGTTAGAAATAAGCAGGCCTATAGTTGCCAGGTTGTGAATACTGAAAGCCTCACTTTAAGTGCCCTCTTCATTCCGATCATCTTTCTTATTTAGATCTTAGCTGTCATTCTTTTGCCTGCCTTGCTTCCCCCACCAGGAAGTTTCCCTTAAGACTCTTCTTAGAGGACTTAAGTGCTAACTTCAGTTAGGACTCCAAGGCTGAGTTCCTAGCCCTGCTGGGTCAATGTGGTATGAAGCTTGACCTTGTCAGTGATCTTCATATTCCTTTCCCCTAACAGGAAGTGTTGGCTCATTATTCACACCGGGCCCTGGATGATGATATTCGCCACCAAATGGCATTGGACTGGGTGAGCCGGGAGCAGAGTGTGCCAGGGGCACTGTCTAGAGAGCTGGCCTCTACTGAACGGGAGCTGGATGAAGCCCGGCTGGCAGGCAAGGAGCTGCGCTTCCACAAGGAGAAGAAAGATATTCTCCTGCTGGCTGCTGGGCAGTTGGGCAATATGCATTCTTCCAACTGCTAGGCATCCACTCACATACTCCCCATCCTCTCTAGACCCTTTTTTATGTCTTTTCTAAGACTTAGTTGATTTCTGTACATACTTTCTCAATTTTATACTTTAAAATATAGATATATATGTATATGTATAAATTCTACACTCAGATTCCTATTTGCTGAGAGATCCCTTTTCTTCTGGTTTTTGGATGTCGTTTCATTTGAAACATCGCCACTCCGCTTTTAAGAGGCTGTCTTCGGAGCTTACACTCCCAGTAACTCTGTGTATTCATTTCAATAGCACAAGATGATGGACAAAGTGTTCTTTAATGTAACAGGAAGCTTGAATAAGGACTATGTGCCCCACCCTCACCCTCATTCCTGCTTTCTCTTGGATTCCAAACAGGGTATGAGTATGAAGCCTTTGGCTTTGGCTTATCTTGAGCTGAGCCTACTTGGTAGAGTTGTTCCTCCAGTAACTATATATTTCCTAGCCTAGACTCCCCCCCAACCCCCCGCCACTATCTTACTCCTCTTCTGCCTTCAAGTGGTACTTCATTTTGAGGCTTCCTTTATTATTTGGAAGGAAGTGGAGATCTGGTATCTTATTGTTAAAATCATTCCTGAGAAACTTCCCAGAGAGAGGAGAGGAATTATAAACACAACCCATAGGTGTTTACCACCTAAATTGCCTCTGGGGCGTAGATACCATACTAAACTGATAATCTAGCTTTCCGAGGTATTCTGTGCTCCAGAAGGGGTCAGGGTTGAAGCTGCTTATCTTCAAATACTCCCTTTTCTCTCCTCCTCCCCTGCTCACCCAGCTTAGTTGAGTCCAGTATTTAGACCATCCTGCCTGCAGAGATTGGTAGAAGGGAAAACATTTCCCTATTCCCTCTCCTCCCATCATTTTGCTCTTTGGAAACAGCTGTCCTGTTTGGCGAGGGCCATGTTCCGCTCTCTCCCTCAAAGTTGCTGCTGTTTGCTACCTTAGATGTCCATAGATTCAGTTGTTTTCTCTCTTTTCTTTCTCCTTCCTCCATGTTGATTATTAGAGCATGAGTCGATCAGGAATATGAGCCTGGCATTATGGCACTTCCTAATTGGAACCTTGGGAGACTACAGGAGGGCAAAGAGGCTCAATGATTAACTATTTGTGTTTTTAAGACTTCCTCTCCCCACCCCACCCCGCCTCTCCTGGGTGAAACAGGAGAGAAATGATCTGGAGTACAGCAAAAGCATTCCTCTTTGGGAGAATTTTTTGTAGGTCTCTCGAGGATGTATTTTCCCCCTTTGTTTTTGTAATCTCCTTTATACTGTATATAGTATATAGTGTTCAGGGCACTTTCTAAAATGTGCTTGGGAAGTTTCATGCTTCTGCAATTGGACTTTCCATTTAATGATGATACACTTTGTTTTTAGAAATAGGTTAGGAAATAGGCCACAATTTGCTCTTTTGGGCCAGATAGGGATAAGATGAAAGTCAGCTTCTTTGCCTTTGAAATCATCTTGGTGACCAGTACAAATGGGATCAGCAGTAAGGAGTCTAGCAACTGTTTTAGTGCTTGAAAGGGACCTCCTTGAATTCTCCAAACCCCATCTTTGTATACCATGAAGCACATATAGGGTTGGAGTAGAGGCTCCTACAATAAATAATAGGTATGTCTGTTCAGCTTTTATTCATATTTATAATCCAGAAATCCTAAACCTCATTTGTCCTATGCTCCTTTCTCTGGGAAGTATGAAGGGGTGTGAGTTATGGGAAGAATTTCTTCTTGCCCCTCCTGGATTGACTATTTTTCTCAAATAACAACCAGTAAGATCCCAAAGAACTTGAGAAAAATTGTTCCCTGATCTGTCCATTTTCATTGTTAAAGAATTTACTTATCTTTTTAGTACTTTCTATGTATTTTATATGTATAATTTTATATAATTAAAAATAGATTTTTGTCTAGTGAGCCACATTGACTCTTTCTTGAGACCTATGTATCAGAGGAGCTCTAAAACGACCCTTTCTTTTACAAGTACACTAAAAGAGAATTTTGATTAGTATTTTTTGGGTGATAGAAATAAAATTGTACTGCTGGGGGAAGGCATTCTGCCTCCTCTTCTCCAGACATTTGAGGAGTCTGGATTTTGTCACTGATCCTTTCTTCTCAAGCTCTACCCATTTCCACTGGCAATCTCACCCACCATGGTGACTTCAACTCTATCATATGATAACACCATTCTCAAATCTATTTCTTTCACCCTTTTGAGCTTTTGCATCTATATTTCCACATATTGGACATCACTACCTGAATTTATGGCATAAGCTCTTTGAATTCACATATTCAAAATAAAAGCTATTTCCATACATGCTCCTCTTTGACTCCCCAAATCTGTTATTAGGATTATTATCTATCCATCTATCTAAGCTAGAATCTTAGGTCCATCCTTGACTTTTCCCTACCATGATCTAATCAGTCATTGTTGAGGTTACCTCCTATATAAACTTAAAAAAAAAAAGATTTATTTATTTGAAAGAGAGAGAATGCAAGCAAGGAGAGGGGCAAAGGGAGAGAGAATCCTCAAGCAGACTCCTTGCCAAGTGCAGAGCCTGACCCAGGGCTCGATCCCAGGACCCTGAGATCATGACCTGAGCCAGACACTTAACAGGCTGAACCACCCAGGCACCCCTCCTATATAAACTTCTTAATCTGTCTTGTCCATATACACTGCCTTAGTTCAGTCATTTATTATTTCTGGGCTGAAGCACTGCAACAGCTTCCTGACTAGACTCTGTCTTTCATTCTTAACATCCTCCATACTATTGTCAGATTTCTTTCTAAAATACTTAGTACCGTATCACTATCTTGCTTAAACCTCACTTAGCTATCTTTGTCTTTAGCAGCATTCCCCAAAGTTTTATATGTGAACCCTTGGTATTCCCTGAGAAAATTTTAGGTGGTAGATGGGCAAACATTTTTAATTTTTAAAAAAATTTTTAAAGATTTTATTTATTTGAGAAAGATAGAGAGAGCATTAGCAGGGGAAAGAGCAGAGGGAGAGGGAGAAGCAGACTCCCTGCACTGATGCAGGACTCGATCCCAGGACCCTGGGATCAGGACCTGGGCCAAAGGCAGATGCTTAACTGACTGAGCCACCCAGACACTCACATTTTTCATTTTTACTTATAGTCTAATCTGAAACTGTCATAGAAGAAAATACAGATTTTACATTTATGCCAGTGATATTTAAATTCAGTATAAATTTGTTTAATTAACAAGTCAGTCTACTTAAGGAAAAATACTAATCAAGGAACATCATGGGGGCTATCTGTGATTGTGAAAAATCATGAATACCCAAATACTTGAAGTCGAGAAATTATTGCCTACAGAATAAAATTCCAAAATCCTTAGCATGGCATACATTTTGGCCCCAACCTGTACTTTCAGCTTTATTTCCTAGCCACACAGCATCAGGCAAACAGAATTTCTTGCCATTCTGGTTATTTGTTCCTTCAATAAGTATGTATCAAATGTCTACTGTGAGCCAGACACTGGTCTAAACTGTAAGGCTGGGGCGCCTGGGTGGCTCAGTTGTTAAGTGTCTGCCTTCGGCTCAAGTCATGATCCCAGGGTCCTGGGTTTGAGCCCCGAATCGGGCTCCCTGCTCGGCGGGAAGCCTGCTTCTTCCTCTCCCACTCCCCCTGCTTGTGTTTCCTCTCTTGCTGTGTCTCTCTCTGTCAAATAAATAAAATCTTTAAAAAAATAAAATAAACTGTAAGGCTATTGTTGTAAATAAGAGTCTCTGCCATAAGGATTACACTCTAATGGGAAATTGACAATAAACAAGATAGAAAGTAAACAAGGTAATTGGGCTGGCATTTAAGCTCTGTGAAGGAAATAAACAGTGACAGACAGTAAAGTAGAGAAGAATCCTTCGATTCCAGCAGTATTTTTGGGAGACCTAAAGGATGAGGTTGAATGAGCCATGTGAAGAGCTGGAGTAAGAACATCAGGAACAGGAAGTTCCAAAAGTCCTGAGGGGGAAGAGACAACCATAGTTGAGGGAAAGTGTAGGGAGAGCTTAATGAGAGGGAATTTGGTGATGGAAGTCGTTGGAAACAGGCAGAGCAGGTGATGTTTGAATTTTATTCCAAGTGCAAGAATAAGGAAGGGTTTTTGGTAGGGATAGGGCCAGCTGATTTTTTCAAAGATCACACTACCTACTGTGGAGAGTGGATTAGTGTCTCCTAGTCTCAGTACAACTGCTTTGCCTGGAAAACTACCCAGTCTTAAAGGCCTAGTTCAAATGGAAGCCTTCTTATTCCCAGTCCTGTTATAAACTTCCTTTGTACTGCCATAACAACTTTGTGATAGCAATCATCACTCTCATAATTATATAAAGTGACTGTTGATAATGTAATTATTTTTCCTTTTATTGCCAGCACCTTCTCTAGTATTAGATAAACATATTATAACTGTTTGATTAAAAAAATTAATAAATAAGTGGATGTGCAGTCCACTATTGTTGAAGGCCTACATCAGGATTCCAGAATTTGGGGGCAATATGGGTTTTGCGTCCTAGGCAAAAAACTCCTAGGTTTTTAAACATGAAATACCTGCACCATTCCCAAAGACGCTAAAGTCCCTATTTTGTTTAAAGCCATGATTTTTTTTTTTTTTTTTAAATTCTCGGAGGTGGTGGCAAGGGTTTGAGAGTTTATCTTAAAAAAATAAATAAGCAGCTGATACCCGTCTCACCAATCCTAGTTCACTGACAACCAGGTCTGTTAGTTTTCTTGAGAGAGAAATTCGGTGCTGCAGTACGAACCGGAAGCAGCTTTTGAGCCAGCATTGCTGACTGAACTATTTTAAAAATGTTTCCATCACGGATCCAGCTACTCCTCCGAACAGGGTACGGGTCTAGAAGTTTCGAGAGAAAAAAAAACATTCATCAAGTTCCATTTCCTAGTATGGAGTCCAAGGAGACGAAAAACAATCCTCTAGGGCGCCTGGGTGGCTCAGTTGGTTAAGCGACTGCCTTCGGCTCAGGCCATGATCCTGGAGTCCCGGGATCGAGTCCCGCATCTGGCTCCCTGCTCGGTAGGGAGTCTGCTTCTCCCTCTGACCCTCCCCCCTCTCATGCTCTCTGTCTCTCACTCTCTAATAAATAAATGAAATCTTTAAAAAAAAAAAAAAAGAAAAGAAAAACAATCCTCTAATAAAGAAATTAGGCAGTGCTTCTCTGGCAGTAGTATTTCTCCTCGGCTGCCCTAATTAATAGGAAGCCATTGTCTGCACCTACCCGCTAGCGGTCCCTTAGAGCTTTACTCCACTCAGCTCACCAACTGTTCAAGATGGCTACAAAAGCACTTCCGGCATCTTCCCGAACTAGGCCCGCCTTCACTTGCGTATTTTCACCGCGCCGGGGGCGGGACTTAGACTTAGCTTTTGATTGGTCAACTTAACTAGCGACTTTCCCCCTCCGCGACAGTTTCCCGAGGTGCCTAGTGCTTGAGCGGCACGGACGAGAGTAAGAAGGAAGGCAAGATGGCGGACGTGCTGGATCTTCATGAGGCGGGGGGCGAGGATTTCGCCATGGATGAGGATGGGGACGGTGAGGACAGTGGAGGCGGCTGCGGGAAGCGGGGAAGGTGCGAGAGAAGGGACTAATAGGAAGATAATTTCCTTTCCCGTCAGGGAGGATGGGATTCGGGGAATCGGGTTTCAGTTGGATTAGAGACAGCGCCCCCTTCGGGAGGAATGCGGGCGGGACCGGGAAGGGAATGGGACTGGAGGTGGTGGGGCTGCTTTCAGATAATGTGTCCGTAAAGAGACTATTGTTACAAATACTTGTTATTTTTGTTACTCATTCTTTCACTTCTGGGGCTCCAGAGAGCATCCACAAACTGAAAGAAAAGGCGAAGAAACGGAAGGGCCGCGGCTTTGGCTCCGGTGAGTGTTTGTGGGGAAAATGGGTCTAGAATGGCGATATTCTACGAGTTTTGGAGTCCCCATTCAGACTCATGGGGAACAGTGAGAGAATGGATTTCTGGTGGTCTCTTGTATGTTCCATATAGAAGAAGGGTCTCGAGCGCGGATGCGTGAGGATTATGACAGCGTGGAACAGGATGGTGATGAACCTGGACCGCAACGCTGTAAGTAAAATGTAGCCTGTAGGGATCTGTTTGTAGGGAATTATGGACCAATGAAATAAAACCCAGTAGGAATGGGGTCGGAGATACCTTAACCAATCTCTGGAATCCCCACTTAGTCCACTCTTGTGATCTTGCTTGAAGTTTTTCTCTTGTGCTCAAACCTCCCTCCCTCTCCAACAGCTGTTGAAGGCTGGATTCTCTTTGTCACTGGAGTCCATGAGGAAGCCACCGAAGAAGACATCCATGACAAATTTGCAGAGTATGGGGAAATAAAAAACATCCACCTCAACCTGGACAGGCGTACAGGATACCTGAAGGTATCCCTAAGTGACACCCTATTGCCTCTCTTCCCGCATAACCTTTAGACAGCTTTGATAGTTCTCCCATGTTTGTTGTGATTGGCCAAGAGCAAAGTTGAAATAAAATGAGATTGGAAATTGATTTTGTCAGACATAGCAAAGAGACGGAAACAGACATTTTGTATGTACAATAAGGATATATGATGTACATTTGTTGTTAAAAGTTTAGAGATTTTTGTATTTGAGTATGAGTTTAGATTTGAGGAAGAGGATACTTAGGTGGTGTTTGGTGGAATATGAGAGTTTTGATCTCTGTCTTTTCACTTGTCCCAGGGCTATACTCTAGTTGAGTATGAAACATACAAGGAGGCCCAGGCTGCAATGGAGGGACTCAATGGCCAGGATTTGATGGGACAGCCCATCAGTGTGGACTGGTGTTTTGTTCGGGGTCCACCCAAGGGCAAGAGGAGGTAAAGTGGAGAGGGCAAACTATCTTGGTGAAGGGAACATGAGCAAAACAGAATAAGGATGTTGTATTATGTTCCTCTGATGGGCCCTTCCTTTTCCCTAGAGGTGGCCGAAGACGCAGCAGGAGTCCAGACCGGAGGCGGCGCTGACAGGTCCTCTGTTGTCCAGATGTTCTCTCCAGAGATTCTACTTGACCATGCAGCCTTGGAGAAATAGGGCAGGGGTGGAACTCATTGTGTTTATATTTAATCTCTCACCCTACTTGCTTAGTGGGTTGGTTTTTGTTTTTGAGTTAGGAATAAATGTCCCATTTTTGTTTTGTACATTTAAAATTACTTTCTTCTTCTAACCTTGAAATCTCGGAAGCACTATTTACAGTAAGGCAGTTTGGGTCACTGTGAAGATGCTTCTTGGGCCTCAATTCTTTGTGAATTTCTACATTAAATATAGTCTCAAGTTTCAGCTAGGGTGAGAGTAGAGACACTGCTCAGTACTTCTTTTTCTTGGAAGCTAAGAGAGCCCGGGTAGAAGTGAGGTGTTCTTGTGATATTAAAGCATAATTATTTTGTCCTGTATACTCTGTTCCATGCAAATGGATGTTACAGGAATGTCTCTTTTGTTTCTCCTGTCCTTCCTGCTGCCATGTTTGTTTGTACTTGCAGCTGTCTAAGGGCTTGAATCTCCTGTTGGGGCATTCTCTCCCTGGAAGAGTCTATACTAAGTTCCTGGTGCCTTCTTCGGCAGTCAAGGGTGAAGGCTCCATAGAGGAGAGGATCCAGAGGAGCATTGAGGAGGCCGAAAAGGAAAAGGATGTGGCTGAGGCTGGGGGGAACTTCAGTTAGCATGGTGGGAGAGAACCAGTACCACAGGCCCAGCAGGTAATAAGGTGTCCAGCAGAGGACGAAGGTCAGCAAGACAAGTAGGGCCAGTCGCAGGGCCCGCAGACGAACACGGGAGCGATTGTCTAAGGAGCGACGGAGGGCAAATTCACCGGCAGGGGCTGGGAATTTAGAAAACACTCAAATTCAGAACCACTCAGCTTCTGAATTGAGTGTAGGGTGAACAGGCAGGGATGGTGAGCTGGAGTTCTCCCGATACAAGGAAGAGAATGTGGCAAATAGGAGGTAATGTTGCACATCCTCTTCCCTTCCCAAACTGGGATTATATGCTCCCCCCTCTCCCCTAGGGAGTATGACAGACATGCTGGAGGAAAGGTTTTGATTGAGATGTGGTGTTATGAAGCTACTAAGACTACTTGAAGACTTGATGGTGTCCAAGACTAAAGGAGAACACTGATCACCTTCCTCCTCAATCCTGCCCAGCTAACTCAACAATGGAGGGTGGCTAGAGAGGCTGGTTACAACTGGAGGCATTTAGAAAATACCTGTAGCATCAGGTGCTAGAGGGATGGTTATGATGTCACTTTTGGTTTGATAGAAAACTATCATCAGTAAATGAGGCTAGAGGCAATAGTTTTTAGGGTATGGGTTAGGGCCCGGGGATTGGAGTCTTACCATGGTTCCCCTTCCTTGTCCGGGGCTAGACACACTGAGGACAATGCGGCTATAGCAGACGGTCATGGCAGTCAGTGGCAGCAGAAAGAGGCAGCAGAAGGTGAAGAGGTTATAGGTGATCTCTTGCCATCGAGCCTTGAAGCTGCCTTTGGTGACACACTGAGTGAAGGGGACTGGGCCAGCTCAGCGGACGGTGTGGAACAGGAACAGCTGGAGTGGAGTTTGAGGACTGTTAGAACTGGTCCCCCTTCACCCTTCTCCCTGGTCACACTATCCCAGTTCATCCTTAATTCTCTGCAAAGCTGGGTAGTGCTGAGTTCATCCATAGTGCCATATTTAAAAGGTTCAAAACTTGAGAATCCCTGTCTTCCCCTTAGGCTACGGAGCTAATCATTAAGTTTGTTAAATCCTGGGACTTAAAAGAATCTTGCCTCCTCCAGTACTGTTCTAACATTGGGCTTTGTAAAAGGATGTTTCTACCACCTCACCAACATTTTTAGCTGGAATGATTTTTTTGATGTGTCTAATTCTGTGGAAAAAGAAATTTTGTATAAAATGGGTGCTGCTAAAATTTCAGGCCATTTTGCAGCCACTCTGTGAAGTGACCTTTAGTGATAGTCTTATGTACAATAACTATAACGGTGAAACAATGTTAAGTAATAAAATTTAACATTTTCCAAATGCTGTTGGCTGCCCCTTCCCCTTTTTGGTAAATTGCTGAGATTTTGGTTTGAATCTTAAAGAGTATTTTTCAGTTTAGAGCTTCAGGTTAGTACCTTGATTCAGGTAAGGCAGATTGAATTACTATTAGTTTGATAAAAGTCAAGCTTAGTGGGTCTCTGATTCCTAGATCTAAGGCATTTGGGAAAGTGATTTCAGCAGGTGTGAGGGACTTTTAGGAAAGGTGAATAGTATCAGCCACAGACACAATTTTATGTTTGCCGCGTCCGGACATCACAGCCCCAAACACACTGCGAGCAGCTGCCCCAGACACAATTTTATGAATGGCTTGGAGTTATGATCAGCTACTCTGAGCTAGTTGGGGAGTCGTCTTTCCCCTTCCCCTGTCTTGAGTCCATATATTTGTAGGTTTTTTGGTTGGTTGGTTTGGTTTCTTTTTGCACTATGCCTAGATGTATCTGACATCTTGTGAAAAGGGGTTTAAAAATAAGCAAGGCTCCTGGACTTAGAGTTTGGTCTGTAGCCCTCCTTCTGCCTTTCCTTCCCCCTATTACATGCAGTTTATCACCCACTATAGAAACCTTCCTTTCAACCACTTATGATACTTAGAAACTTGAGCCTTCAAAGATAATTTCTAACTACTCCAATAGTCCCTCACCACACTTAAAAAAAGGTTTTTTTATTGACATATTAGTCCTTGAAGGTAAGATTAATATTTTAAATAGAACATCCGGGCAATGCAGAATTTATACAACAGGATGCTAATTTGGAACCAAAAATACCATCTTTTGCACATGTATCATAATGTTATTATCAGTTTGCCATTGAAACAAATGGAGATTGCAGTTGTCAGAATGTAACAAATGATGAAACTCCTATCTAATATCTTGTGGCCCATTGGTTTCAAGTGATTTAGCCAAAGTCATATAGCTAGTTAGTAGAGCCTAGACTCAGAAAAAACAAAGTAAAACAATGCAACAAAAACAGGCTTCTACCTCCCAGTCCACATCTAAAATTTGCTTCATATAAACAACTGTAATACCTTTTGCACTGAGGCAGCAATGCTGTTTTTTAAAGCTTTGGGTAGCAGAGGTCCTGCTTGCAGCATTGTTAGAAGCACTATTTCTTGTCTTAGAACTATAGTCAGACTAACTTTTGGTAGTTCTATTTCTAATATTTGAGGATTTAAGGATATTTTAAATCTGATTCTATAATGCACTGTCATTCCAGAGCCCCTTCTAGGTAGAATCCTAACCCTGGTCTACTCCTTCCCCTCAGAGGGTGGTGGTGGTTTTGGTTTTGGTCTTAAAGGAATTGCTTCATATTTCGTTTTTTTCTAGATTTCTAGTTCATTGTCAATACATGAGATTTGATAACTGGTACTCAAGTTCAAATGCTCCATTTTCTTTCTAGTTTTCTTTCCAGTTTTCACAATAAAGCTAGAATAAAAAATACAAATCTGATTATGTCACTCTCCATCTTTTACCTTAATGTCTTTCCACTGCCCTCAGGATAAAGTACAACCTTAATATCTATAACCTACTCTTCCTTCCCATCCAGGCTCATTACTCACCCATTTTCTTTCTTTCCTTCTTTTTTTAAGATTTTATTTATTTGACAGAGAGAGAGAGGGAGAAGCAGGCTCTCCACTGAGCAAGGAGCCCGACGTGGGGCTCGATCCCAGGACCCCGGGATCATGACCTGAGCTGAAGGCAGCCACTTAACTGACTGAGCCACCCAGGCGCCCACTCACCCATTTTCTAGCTCTCAACTTTAGCTACAACTACTTTGAATTCCTCTACCTTCCACCCTCCCCAGCATTCCTCCTGCTTGAACTTGTCTAACACCTCTCTTATTTTAATCAAAAACAATCAGTTTTAATGTCTTTGAGAAGTTTTCCCTGACTGTCCAGGAGTGGGTCAGACATCCTCATTGTTCTTTAGCTCCTTATGCTTACCTTTAGCATAATGCTTTACTGCATACTTTATTATAATTGCATACTAATATGTCTTCTGCTCTAGTAAGTTTCCTGAAGGCAGGTCTTTGCTGCTCAATCCTTGATAGAGCATTAGAGTGTGCCTAGGGGTGATTAACACTATTTTTTGAATGGATGAGTGACTGTACCAGAGTTTTAACCAAAGCCCCTGACTTCACTGTCTTCTTTGTAGACCCCCATATATGTTTTATCCCTAGAGTTTCTGCAACAGTCTCCTGAAGAAGAAGCTGGAGGATGCAAAAAGGCATAGGTACAGGGTACTGCTTTGAAGATGTAGGCTCTTAATAGAGATACAGGTTAACATGCAATGATCTTAATTTGCAAAACATCAGAGGCTCCCCTCTGAGCATTAATGGGTGACCACTGGTCAAGCACACCCCTTGACTCCAAACGCTCTTGTTGTTTACCCAAATTATTGTCCAGTCTACCCTTGAGTCCCAACAAGTCACTCACCTGGGGCAAGGCAAGCAGGAAACTAAGTCCCCAGGCCGTCCCCAGAAGTTTCCTTCCAGCTGAGCGGGGTCCAAGCGGGTGGAGTACGGCTGCCTGACGGTCAAGTCCAATCACCACAGGCAGGGAAGCTGCAGCATACATGGCCATTAGTTTCAGGAACATGAGTGTCCGACATGCGATGTCCCCGGCCAGCCACTGAACAGTGATATTCCAGATGGCATCTAGGGGCATAACCACAAAAGTGACTAGTAAGTCAGCAGCTGCTAAGTGGGCAAAGAGTTGTCGTACAGGGGACGGGCGGATTTGGCTGGGTTGTGGCCGAGTCACTGACCAAAGGACGGTCAGGTTCCCTGCAGCTGAAGAAATGAACAGCACAATGGTCACTCCCACTCGGACCTTGGCTGCAACTGAGAAGGTGGGCAGCTCTGAGCCCTCCACCTCTACTCCTGATCCAGCCCAGACCTCCTCCCCCGCGGCTAACCCGCCATTGCCTGCAGACATGGTGACCTGGAAGGGAAAGGGGTGGGAGGATGAAGTGTTAGTATGAAGAGGTTAGCTTCGTCCACTGATTCTTCGCCCTCCTCCTTATTAGAATCTGAAGCTGGTTATTGCGAATTTCGTCCATTAAAGCCTCTGTCTCTGGAGACTCTCCATCTGTATCCTGGAGGTCACCTGCCCAACTGTCAGGGTCCCGCAGGGAACAGGGATCTGGTGCTGGCTTCTACTTCCATAGACTTCTTTAGCCCCTACAGCCCTGGGTTCGGCCGCAGCGGGTGTGTGTTTGTGTGTGTGTTGGGGGTGTTCTGAAAGCACCCTGGGGGCAACCCTATCCTAGCCCGGCAGGCGAGACGCTGCGGTGTCTTCTCGCCCCGCCCCTAATGCAAGCCCCGCCCCTGGTCCAGAATATTTAAAGAAGAATGTACCGCCGGAAGCGTGCTTAGAAAATAGAGGCCATCCGATAAGCGTATATTCAGACGGAGACCCACCGAAAAACACCCTGGTGTTGATCCAGAGACAAACGTTTCTTGTTCTGAGATTCCGAGGCCGGCCTCACTCGCTTTCTTTTCTGGCGATATTTGTCCCTCGCGAGACACCGTTGATCGTCCAGGAGGCGTGACTAGGGGCGGGAAGTGGGGCGGGCGCGGGGCTGCGGAGCCAGGGCTGCTGCTGTCATGGACGCCTGGGTTCGCTTCAGTGCTCAGAGCCAGGCCCGGGAGCGGCTGTGTAGGTGCGGCCCGAATAGGAATGGGGGTGGGGACAGAGGAAGATCCTCGTGAGGCGAGGTCCGTTCATACTACGGGGGTCAAAAGGGGTCAGCTCGGGCTACGGGGGCCCGGACGGACCGCCAGGTGCTGATTTGAGCGGGCCGTGAGGAGATGATTCGTTTCTGCTCACCGGAAAGATGGGGAAACTGAGGCACGAGTGGGCCAGCGGGGAGGCCGCTCAGGGTGGCCATGTCCACATAAGACCAGCACTTTACTCACTGGGCGGTGGTGGCGTGAGGAGCATTCGCCCCGCGATGGATAGCCGGACTCTGCCTCCCAGAGCTGAGTGGCTCTAAGTTCCCTTGTCCCCTCACCCTGTTGTCATCTGGCGACTCCTCTGCCTCCGCCCTGTCTTCCGGTCTCGATTCAGCTAGAGGGCCTTGAAATCTCCTAGTTCACCTATTCTGAAGAATAATCCCTCCATCTGTTCCCCACTCCCTTACATGTCATGTACATGCTCACACTGATGTGCTCGTGATGGACCCCCTGCTGCCTTCACAGTCTCCTTCAGACTTCATCATTGTCAAATCTCTTATTTTCTCAACTCCAAGTAACGCCCCCAACTCCTTTTCTAGGCTCTTTTTTATCCTTAACGCCTTTCCCTTCCCCTGGCCTGAAGGAGAAATGGTAAGAAGTGGGCATAAAGAGGAGGAAAGGGAATGTTCTCAAACTGGGAAAAAGGGAAGTCAGTACTTTACTTTGGAAAACATTTTTTGAGGCGTAGGTTAGGGACATCTCCGCCTTACCTTGCCTGGCCTCTTCTCCAGGGCCGCCCAGTATGCCTGCTCCCTTCTTGGCCATGCACTACAGAAACATGGGGCCAGTCCCGAGTTACAGAAACAAATTCGACAACTGGAGGGTCATCTGAGCCTAGGAAGGAAGCGTAAGTAACCGTACTTTTGCTTTATTACTCCAACACTTTCTCCATCCCCAGCTATTCTCCTTTAGTCCTTCCTTCCTGTTCTTGACCTTCTCTGCCAGTTCTTCCCCCTTATTTGGCTCTGCATGCCTCTTGATTGAGATAAGAGAGCAGGGGTAAGAGACTAATGAAGGAGAGTATGGGGCAAGTTTGAGAAAACCAAACTGGGACACAAATTAACTAAAATTTGAAGAAAAAAAAATTTTGAACTGTTTTTCTTCTTTTTTTAAAAAAATTGTAATTATTGTTTCTGTCACTTGCTTGACTTTCACCTTCTTGCTTCCTCTTTCTCTGTGTCTCACTCTCTGCCTCTACTTCCAAATCCTTGCTTCTCCTTGCTAATCTCCACAAGTTCTACGCCTGGGTAACTCAGCAGATGCCCTTGAGTCAGCCAAACGAGCTGTGCACTTATCAGATGTTGTCCTGAGATTCTGCATCACTGTTAGTCACCTCAATCGAGCCTTGTACTTCGCCTGTGACAATGTCCTGTGGGCTGGAAAATCTGGACTAGCCCCCCGTGTGGATCAGGAGAAGTGGGCCCAGCGTTCATTCAGGTTTGATATCCTTTTATCCTACAAGACCTTTTGTATTTCCCATACTGCATGGCTTGCCTTTTATGAGCAAAAGATCTTTCAGGGTCTTCCCAGAATATACACATCTTAATCACTTGGCTTCCAATCTTCATTTAGATTTTAAACTATCAGAGAATAGTGAATGGAGGCAGATGGAAGATAGATGTTCTTCTATGATGAATGACTAAGATTGGGCAAGATAAGATATTATATTGCTTAAATCTGTTTCTGTCTGTACCACAGGTTATGCCTCTCACTGCCTGCTCATTCATGCATTCTAAAAATATTGAGGAGGTGTTTACTATGGGCTAGGGAATAAAGCAAAGAGTCAGATATGGTTCCCATTCTCACTAAGCTTCTAGTCTAGTGGGGGAGTCATATTAAGACAACCACCAAACCAGTTATTTGTAGAAATGTACAGGGTGTTATGAGATATATCACAAAGGGAGCTGATTTTGACTGAAAAGTCAGGGAAGAACTCTTTGAGAAGTAATGTTTTAGTTCAGATTTGAAGTCGGAAAAGAAGTTAAGCAAAGTAAACAGTAGCAGAGAAGACCTTCTAAAACAGAAAATAGCCCATTCTAAGACTTTAAACCAAGAAAGATTTTGTGGAATTAGAGAAATAGAAAGAAAGTCAGCATGATGGAGAGTATTGACTGAAGGGCATAAGTTTGAACTGGAGATGTGGAGGGGACCAGATCATATGCAAGGCCTCTTCGGCAATGGTAGGATTTTTGGTTTAGTTTTGTTTAAATTTTATCCTAAGTACAATGGGTTCTGAACAGGGATGTGACATGATTCGAATTGTGTTTAAAGAAGATCTCTCTTGCTGCAGCGGAAAATGAATTGCGGTAGGGCAAAAGAGGAGGAGATGCCCTAATATGGCCAAGAGATGATGTTGGCTTAGACTAAGGCGCCACCCAGGAGCCCCTAGGTTTCATTTTAAATGGGATAGGAAGGAAGCCATGGTGAGTTTTAAGAAGGGGAGTAATGATGTGATTTACTATGTGAAATTAAATTGTTGGGGGCAGGGGGCAAGGGGAGACCAGTTAAATGACTAAAGTAGTAGTTCAAGCAAGAGGCGCTGGTGGCTGAGACTGCTGGTGGGGTGTAAGAGAGAGAGATGTGATTGGATTCAGGATGTGTTTTGGAGGTAGGACAATTACACTGAGTACAGACCACTATTGTCGGAGTGAACATAGACTGTTGGGGCGCCTGGGTGGCTCAGTCAATTGAGCATCTGGCTCTTGGTTTCTGCTGAGGTCACCATCTCATGGTCAATCGGTTGGTTGTAGGATCGAGCCCCGTTTTCCCCCGGCCTCAAGCTCTGTGCTCAGTGCTCAGTGGGAGTCTGCTTCAGGTTTTTTCTCCCTCTGCCGCTGCCCCTCCCCACTCATGCTCTCTCTCTTAAATAAATAAATAAAATCTTAAAAAAAAAACCACACACAAACCGTAGACTGTTCATTGGTTTGTTTGTTTTTTTAAAGATTTTATTTATTTATTTGACAGAGAGAGACACAGCGAGAGAAGGAACACAAGCAGGGGGAGTGGGAGAGAGAGAAGCAGGCTTCCCACGGAGCAGGGAGCCCGATGCGGGGCTCGATGCGAGGCTCGATCGCAGGACCCTGGGATCATGACCTGAGCCGAAGGCAGACGCTTAATGACTGAGCCACCCAGGCGCCCCTGTTTGTTTGTTTTTTAAGAAGGCTGCAATGTGGGCCTGAATCCAGGACCCTGAGATCAAGACCTAAGCTGAGACCAAGAGTTTGATGCTTAACCGACTGAGCCACCCAGGCGCCCCTGTTTTGGGTTTTTTTTTTTAAGATTTATTTATATATTTATTTGTCAGAGACAGAGCACAGAAGCAGGGGGAGTGGCAGGGAGAGGGAGAAGCAAACTCCCTGCTGAGCAAGGAGTGCGATGCGGGACTCCATCCCAAGATGCTGGGATCATGACCTGAGCCGAAGGCAGACGTTTAACCAACTGAGCCACCCAGGCGTCCCTGTTTGTTTGTTTTTTAAGTAATTTCTGCACCCAACATGGGGCTCAAACTCATGACCCCAAGATGAAGAGTAGCTTTACTGACTGAGCTAGCCAGGAGCCCCAAACATAGACTGTTCTTAAGGAATTGATAAATCTAACACATTTAGCAAGTTGCTTAACACTTCTGGGCCTCGCTTTTTGTTTTTGTTTGTTTGTTTTAACAAAAGGATGGGATTTAAAAGATCTATAATGTCTCTGAGTCTCTCAAACAACTGAAGCTTGTTCTCTGAAAACATTTGCATTATTATAGTTCAAGTTGAATGTGTGTGTATGTGTGCTAATGGTTTGCCAAGTGGACAAGTGAAATTTGAGGGTGTTCTTGGAAGGTTTGATGATGCTCATGACTTTAAGCCAGGATCTTAAGGTACATGTAAACACAGATTAGTTACAGAAAGCTGGGAAGACATTCCTAATAGTGGGTAATAGCACTTACTGCTGGTGTTCTTACATATAATTTGCACTTTGCACTGTGAGGGAAAAAATGTTTAAGTATTCTGTTTGATATGCTAAGTGGCTATATGTGCCCTTACTGACTCTTCTGGCCTGTTTATCCCAGGTACTATCTGTTTTCCCTCATCATGAATTTGAGCCGTGATGCGTATGAGGTTCGCCTACTGATGGAGCAAGAGTCTTCAGCTTGTAGCCGGCGACTGAAGGGTTCCGGAGGAGGAGCCCCAGGAGGAGTTGAAACTGCAGGACCTGGGGGTCCAGGAACTCCAGGAAGAGGCTTGCTTCAACTGGCTCTCAAGCTTCAGCTCCGAGTCCTGCTCTTGGCTCGGGTCCTCCGAGGTCATCCCCCACTTCTGCTGGATGTGGTCAGAAATGCCTGTGATCTTTTCATTCCACTGGACAAACTAGGCCTCTGGCGCTGTGGCCCTGGGATTGTGGGCCTTTGTGGCCTCGTGTCCTCCATCCTGTCTATTCTTACTCTAATCTGCCCTTGGCTACGACTCAAGCCCTGATATTCTGGTACAGGATAAGGAGGGGATCTGAATTGGTAAGATGGAATCTTAGATCATCCCCAATGTACCAGCCTCATTCTAATTCTACTCCTTGGTTAAAGTTAAAATCCCAAGAGTTCGGGGTAGAGGGAGGAGCTTTGGGGAAGGTGAGGTGAAGAGAGGTGACTTGTGAGTCAACGGGATGATTCTGATGTTCAGATCTTCTGGGGCTTTTGCTTTTTCCTCCTTCATTGCAATGTCTATGTCTCTCTTGACCCCTTTTATTTTGTGTTTCTTGAGTCTATTTAAGATTCTGTCTCTGCATCTTTTTTTTACCTTCTCAATTTGCTGTCCTAGGAATTTAATCAGCAGAATTACTTTTTTGGTAGGGGAGGTAGAAGGTGTGGTCTCTAAGGTTCTAACTGCCTTCTTCTTTTTCCTCACAAAGGTGACTTGTGGCAGATTTTACCCCCTTCAAATGCCACCAAAGCATAACTTTAGAGACTTCATGTCCCAGTGGATTCTCCCCTCATGCACCAGAGGTGGTTTGCTACTTCCTCCTTCATGTCTACCTCACCAGCCTCCCTCATGACTTGGCCCTTCCCTCTACTCACACCTGCAGATTTCTGCTTACACTTTTATTTCAGGGCTTTGTTCCCTAGCCTGTTCTCACCCCTTCTTTGCCTATCCAGAAGGATGCTGTGTCTAGCATCTTGCTGTAAATACTGTACAGTGATTCTGTGTAAATAGCTGTGGGCATGCCCACGATGGGGAGCAAGCCTTCAGGTCAGCACATTAAAGGTCCGTTTGCTCATCAGTGTTTGGTCTGGTCCCATGTGTTCTGGTCATCTGAGGTCTCTAATTCCTGGTACTGTGGTTTGGGTTTTCCATGGGATTAGGCACTAGCGTCATCACCCGCAGACTTTTATTGAACACCTATACTCTGCAGGGCATAATACTAAGAGGTAGAGATACAAAAAGCTAAGAAGCTCTATGGTCCTGACTTTAGAAGTTTATAGCCTAGTTAAGAAGAGGGGGTCTAATATTACAGTAATTATGCTGGTTCCACAACCCACACCCCATACCAGTTCGTAGTTTCTAGTCCCTCCAAAAGCTATAATGCCACAAGGCAACATAGGCTGAGTCACAGACAGAACTGAGTGAAGTGCGACTGGCAAGGTTTGGTTTGTGGGCTGGCTGTGTTCACATGTTGGGACTCCCCTGGGTGGGAGGGGAATTGATATCACTGTCACCAGCTCTTTCATTTTCCATATCCCAGGGTGAGATAAATAAGGTTAAGAAGTAAAAAGTCTCTGTCTCCCATGTCTACCATCTATTCCAAACCTGAGGAAAGCATGAACTGCCTGGCAACAACAAAGGATAGGAAAAAAGGAAGAGAAAGAAACTGCAGAAGTCAAGACTTGGGTTCTTTGGATATTGAGATGATGCCTCCAGGGGGCAGCACCAGGGCAGAGAAATAGGCTAAGATCGCTCAGTCCTCCTTTCCTTGGTCTGGGGCTCCCCGGAGTTCCCACCATCACTCCTCCCATTTTATTTTTAGCTGCCAGTGGGAGGGGGCAGGATGGGAGGGAAAGTAAAGAAAACAGAAAAGGAGAGGGACAGAGGCACAGAGAACTTCTCACACGGACAGAGAACAAGCAGGCATGAAGCTTGCCCTCATCCCTCACCTGCTCTTGCCCATCATGTTCCTGACAGGTGAGGGGGGTTAACTTCTTGGTTCCTGGTGGGGAAGGAAGGTGTATGGGTTGTTTGGCATCGAGACCTTTAGGGTTAAAATCTTCGGAGTTAGGGTGAGAAGTTAACACTGATTCTGCGTGTCGTGTGTGTATGTGTGTGTTTGTGTGTGTGTGCATGTTTTCATTCTTATGCCCACACATACGAGGGCTTCGGGATTGAGACGGGCAGGGCCTTGGGTCAGATTTGTGTCCCATTATCTGAAATCTTTATCCTAAGCCCTGGAGGAGTGAGTGGATCAAAAAGAAATATGACGTGACCTTCCACATGGCTAGTCTGATTCCTCTTATTCTCCTCCCAACTTCCTTCTACCCTTGGGGGTCTCTGGAGCCCGAGGCATACCTAACTGTGTGGTGAGAACTCAGTTTATCTAACCAATGAGCTCCAGTTGCTGGTCATACAGCCCTGCCAGTTTCCTGGATGCAAAAAGGCTCACATAGAAAACACCTTTCTGAGAAGGAACGTGGTTTGAGACAGAGCTTATAGCCATTGGTGGTGGGGGTGGTGGGGGTGGCCTGAGAGGGGGTTGCTTGAAAGGAGAGAGCAAGACAGGGAAGAACCATGGGAGGGACCAGAGGCTTGGAATTTTTCCTCACCAGTGCCCTGTAATCTTTGTTTCCTAAAATACCAGCTCTGATTTCTTAACATTTTTTAAATTTAATTTAATTTTATTTTTAAGTAAATTCTGTGCCCAACGTGGGGCTTGAACTCATGACCCTGAGGTCAAGAATAGCATGTTCTCCTGACTGAGCCAGCCAGGTACCCCATACCAGCTCTGATTTTAAAGGGCTTGGGGTTGGTGGTGGTGGGGGTGAGACTCAGCCAGGACAAGAGTAGGGGGTGTCTTTAGAGTGGGCTGAAAGTTAAGGAAGAAAGGCAGGTAAGCAGGGGGCAGTTGGGAGGGTGGATGAGTTAGAAAAGAAGTGGGTTGTGGGAAACCTTGGGGTGATGGTACCCTTGGTAAGGATGGTTGGCAAACCATGTGTGTGGGCAGGCGAGTGGCCCCACCCAGTTAATTACCACTGAGGTTTTCAGGGCTGGAATCATGCAGGGACTTAGACAGTGGAGAAAAAGATTGAGAGTGTGACCGTGACACTGGGAGTCATGAAGAGACAGCAAGAGGAGAGACCAGGCAGTACTCACTAGCCTCTTGTCCTCCCTGAGGTCCTGCGTTTGGGGAGAATCTGGAAGGGACGGTTGTTCTGGGCTGCAGAAAGGCCCTCTCCCTCTTTGAGTCTTGCAGCTTCTGGGGGAGGATGTGTAGGAGGAATGATGTGGACAAGAGGAACCTGACCCTTCCAGACATGTCTGTGAATGAGATTGCAGGGGTGGGAATGGAAATACAGCTGTGCACCAGCATGGCAGAGGGCCACAGGTTAGGTAGCTGGACTGAAACACAGGAAGAAGACCATCCTTGCTTGGAGCTCTGAGTACGTGGGTAAGAAACAGGGAGATAGACTGAGATCAAAATGTTCCCTTCGTGCTTCCTCTCTGGTTGTACCTCTCTGGGCATTCATTAGCCTCTCTGACCGCTTCCTCCTATCCTTATGACCCTGCCCCCCAGGTCTGTGCTCCCCCTTTAATCTGGATGTGCATCGCCCACGCCTATTCCCAGGGCCACCCGAGGCTGAATTTGGATATAGTGTCTTACAACATGTCGGGGGTGGACGTCGATGGTGAGGAGGAAACCAGAGGACCATGGGATTGGGACTGTGGTGGAGCTCTTAAAGGGGAGGCAAGGCAGATGGGAATCTAAGTGACTCTGGTCTTTTGGAAGTGGCTGGGATACGGGACTTGCTACCCCCATGCATTTTCCCTCTGGCCTATCTCAAAGGTCATGTTCACACAATGCTTATACTCATGTCCTTCCCCTAGGATGCTGGTGGGTGCCCCCTGGGATGGGCCCTCAGGTGACAGAAGAGGGGACGTTTATCGCTGCCCTGTAGGGGGTTCCCACAGTGCTCCATGTGCCAAAGGCCACTTGGGTAAGAAGATGCCTCACTCTTCCACTCCTAACCCCTAACCTGATATGCTAGTAGCCGCCTCACCTTCACCCCCATATCCTACATACTCCCTTGTCTTTGACTTGATCCTGATCTCATCCTCTTTCCAAATCACCCTAAATTCAAGAAGCTCATGTGTGACCCCATGATCTCATTCTCTCCCACCCCCTTCCAACCAGGTGACTATCCACTGGGAAATTCATCTCATCCTGCTGTGAATATGCACCTGGGAATGTCTCTACTAGAGACAGACAATGATGGGGGATTCATGGTGAGCTAAGGAAAGGGTGGTGACGGGGTCTCTGAAGGATTTTGGCAGAGAAAAGAGCAGTATGGTAAAGGAAACTGGTCTATGTGAAGGGGTCAAGTCAAGAAGTTTAAAACCCTAGAAAGCAAAGAGGGGAATCCCAGGTTTCAGTGCCTTTTGGACTAGGGGCAAGTGTTGAGAGTGCGCTCCCAAGCCCTGGGGGTAATACTTCTCCTGCCCCTCCCTAGGCTTGTGCCCCTCTCTGGTCTCGTGCTTGTGGCTCATCTGTCTTCAGTTCTGGGATATGTGCCCGTGTAGATGCTTCATTCCGGCCCCAGGGAAGCCTGGCACCCACCGCACAACGTGAGCCAGAAGAAGGGCCTGAGGACTCAGTCCCCAGAACTGGGTGCAGGGTGGGAAAAAGATGGGGCAACAGGGTATGATGCTGGACAGGGGGCCTGCATACCTTTCCTCATTGTTACTGAAAGTGCCTGCAAAAGTTCCATGTTTCCTAACAGATTAGAATTCAGACTCTTTGCCAGGGCATCAAGACTCCATGAACTATTCTAACCAACTTCAAAAACTCTCACTCTACCCCTCCATGCACTGTGCCTTGGCCATGGCCTTTCCCTCCCCATTCTCCTCTTTGTCATCTATTTTTATACCTCCTTGTCCTTTTATTTAAAGCGTTCTCGGGGGAAATCTGAAAAAAAAAAAAAATAAAGCGTTCTCCATGCAAATGTCTTTTCTTATATTCTCCTCTCCTCAAACGTCTTCCATTGCCTCCTCCTTTGATTCCCTACTATCAGAACCCTCTGTTGTCCTACAGCAGAGTGGTGCTCTGTTTCTCCCTAGCACTCAGTTCCTCCTCCTCCTCCTCTCTTCTTCTCCCTCTTCTCCTCCTTCTTCTTGTAAATTATATGCATGCCCATCTCCTCTTTTACTCATTTCTACATTGACCCAGGGCCGGACATACTACCTTCCTTGCATGTTCAGAAGGGCCTAAAACGTGTTTGGATGGAATGTACCCTCCTGTGACCTCTTCCCTTGTTGTCCCCATGTCCAATATCCTTCTACCCCTCTGTTCCTCATCAGCATCCCCCTCCTCCTAGGCTGTCCCACCTACATGGATGTTGTCATTGTCTTGGATGGCTCCAATAGCATCTACCCGTGGTCTGAAGTTCAGACTTTCCTACGAAGACTAGTAGGGAGACTGTTTATTGACCCAGAGCAGATACAGGTAAGAGAAGGCAATATGGCTGGGCTTGTAGGGGGAGAGATGGCAGGGAGAGAGTGGTGATGAGGTGAATGTAGGTCATGTCTTCAGTAGTATCCCTGCCCTCACATACTGTCTTCTCCCTCCGTACATGCATTCCATGTGAGCGCACGCTTTGTTCTCAGGTGGGACTGGTACAGTATGGGGAGAGCCCTGTGCATGAGTGGTCCCTGGGAGATTTCCAAACAAAGGAAGAAGTGGTGAGGGCAGCGAGGAACCTGAGTCGGCGAGAGGGACGAGAAACAAAGACTGCCCAAGCAATCCTGGTGGCCTGGTGAGGCATTGGGAAGGGGAGCCTGGGAGGCCAGAGTGAGGAGGGCCTAGAAGGGTTGGGGAGGGTCTGGAGTACAGTGCGTCCACCCCAAGATGTCTGGCATGCTTTCCTTTGTGTGCACACTGGTGGTTGGGGAAGGCTAAGCTGGCTGTCTTTGCACATCTCATCACATTCTTCAAAGTGTCTATGTCTGTGTCTTTCCACGTTTCTGATTGATTTATCTCTGTAGACAGAATGCTCTCTATCCCTGCACTCTCACTTAGATCTTGGCCTTCAGGTTCTTCACCACTCATGTCCTAGCCCGCTTGCCAAACGTGATTCAGAACTCATCTCTGGGACGACTCCCCTGTCCCGCCCCCCTCCTTGATTTTACACTTCTCTGAATATGTGTCTTTTCCCCAGTGCAATATTTGCTGAATGAATCTACGAGCGAATGGCTTTTATACTTATTTGCCTGGAGGATATGCTGCTCTATATGTTCTATGTCATTCAAACATTTTAGCCCTTACTGTGTGCAGTCTCCGTGCCAGACACTGTCAGGGAAATGGAGTAAAAGGGGAGATGCCTGACCTTGGTGAACTGTGACAGTGGGGTGTGTGTGTGTGTGTGTGTGTGTGTGTGTGTATCTGCATACACATGATCACACCTCACTCCTTTCTCTCTCTTCTCAGCACAGAAGCATTCAGTCCGTCCCATGGGGGCCGACCAGAGGCTGCCAGGCTGCTGGTGGTTGTCACTGACGGAGAATCACACGATGGGGAGGAGCTTCCTGCAGCACTCAAGGCCTGTGAGGCTGGAAGAGTGACCCGCTATGGGATCGCGGTGAAAATCTCCTCTGGGTCTGGCGGGATGGAGGGGGGATGGTGACATTGAGGACTGGGAACTTGAAGAGAATGGGCATTAACCACTTCCCAAAGATCGGCCGTATTGCCCTTCCTTCACTTTAGTTGGCCTGCTCTAACATCCCACTCCGCATAGCTAACTGACCCCACCTGGGTCTCCTGACCCCAGGTCCTTGGCCACTACCTCCGGAGGCAGCGAGACCCCACCTCTTTCCTGCGGGAAATCAGGATGATTGCCAGTGATCCAGATGAGAGATTCTTCTTCAATGTCACAGATGAAGCTGCGCTGACTGACATTGTGGATGCACTAGGAGACCGGATCTTTGGCCTTGAGGGTAATGACTACCCTGAAGAAATGGAGGACAGAAAAGGGGGGGTTCAGGGTGTAGGTGGGGTTCTGTGGTGAGCTCTTCCCTGATTCTGCTTTGATATTTTCTCGTGCTCAGGGTCCCATGGAGAAAATGAAAGCTCTTTTGGGCTGGAAATGTCTCAGATTGGTTTCTCTACTCATCGGCTAAAGGTTGGACAGACTCTGACCCCTCTGTGACCCCCCTCAACATCTGACTCCTCCCAACCTGAGACTCAGGCAACTTCAACCCAGGGCTCTTCTAGATTCCTCCTTTAACCAGTGTCCATGCTGACCTTCCCATGCCTTTCCAACTGACCCCAGCATACTCTTAGTGACCTTCTCACTCCTGGGGTTTTTACTCCTCATTTCCTGTTGTCTTTTCAAGTGACCCCATCTGTTTCTGCCAAACAGGATGGGATTCTCTTTGGAATGGTGGGGGCCTATGACTGGGGGGGCTCCGTGTTATGGCTTGAAGAAGGTCACCACCTTTTCCCCCCACGGACAGCCTTGGAAGATGAGTTCCCCCCTGCTTTGCAGAACCACGCAGCCTACTTGGGTGAGTTGCAGAGGGTTACAGGGGATGATGGGGTGAGGAGGAAATGTTTCACCAGTGGAGGGTGTGAGAGCAGTTTCTCACTGATCTGCTACTTTCCTTGGGACCTGCTCCTGTGCCTTTAGGGAACCCTCTTACTCTGACCCCATCTTTTTTCCCTTTCACCCCTGATTCCCTGCCCATTTCTAGGTTACTCTGTTTCCTCCATGCTTTTGCGGGGTGGACGCCGCCTCTTTCTCTCAGGGGCTCCTCGGTTTAGACATAGAGGAAAGGTCATCGCCTTCCAGCTTAAGGAAGATGGGGCTGTGAGGGTTGCCCAGAGCCTCCAGGGGGAGCAGGTAGGGCATGCAAGGGAGGGTGGGACCTTGGATCCTGAGGGACCTTCAGGCTGTGGGGGAGGAAAGGGAAGAGCCAAGAGTGGAGCCTGAAAAGTCTTTGCTGAATTCTGGCTGGCGGAGTCCGTCAGGGGTGTGAGGATCAGACTGGCAGGCTGGCGGGTACTTCTCACTTGTCCACAATCACCTTGTCTTTTCTCTGGGGTCCCACTCCCCACCACTCCCCAGATTGGCTCCTACTTTGGCAGTGAGCTCTGCCCGTTGGATACGGATGGGGACGGAATAACGGATGTCTTACTTGTGGCCGCCCCCATGTTCCTGGGGCCCCAGAACAAGGAGACGGGGCGGGTTTATGTGTATCTGGTGGGTCAGGTGAGACTCGCTGGCTCCCCTTGAACTTGTCTGTGGGGGGTGGAGGGAAGAAGGAAGGGAAGGCGCATCCATTCACCCATTCACGGGCTGGCTGAGAGGTTGAGACTGCCGGCTCAGCGTCTTCTGTCTTCTCCCTCCACCAGCAGTCCTTGCTGACACTCCAGGGAACACTTCAGCCGGAACCCCCCCAGGATGCTCGGTTTGGCTTTGCCATGGGTGCCCTTCCTGATCTGAACCAAGATGGTTTTGCTGATGTGGCCGTGGGGGCACCCCTGGAGGATGGGCACCACGGAGCACTGTACCTGTATCATGGCACCCGGAGCGGGCTCAGGCCCCGGCCCGCCCAGGTCAGGAGTGTCCGGATAAAGCAGGGGCATGGGTGGGAGGAAGGGGAAGGGGGGTGTGCTCCTTTTTCGTCATTGTTTCCCTGACCTGGAGACCTAAACTGGACAAGTGCTCTTTTATCAGTAGTCAAAAAGGTGAGGTGGTAGGGTAGGATGCGGGTTGTTGTACTAGGGACTCCTAGACACAGGCTAGTTTCTTTTATTCCTTCTTATTCTCTCCCTCTTTTTGAAGATTTTATTTATTTGAGACAGAGAGTGCACAAGCCAGGGGGAGAGGCAGAGGGAGAAGCAGACTCCCCGCCTGAGCAGGGAGCCCAATGTGGGGCTCGATCCCAGGACCCTGGGATCAGGACCTGAGCCGAAGGCAGATGCTTAACTGACTGAGCCACCCAGGCGCCCCCTTTCTTATTCTCTTACTCCTTATTGTGAGTGTACCGGGTGGGCGGCCTGGGTCACCAGGTGTGAGAGTCCCAGCTCAGTCTCCCCTCTCTTCCGCTCAGAGGATTGCTGCCGTCTCCATGCCACAGGCCCTCAGCTACTTTGGCCGGAGTGTGGACGGCCGGCTGGATCTGGATGGAGATGACCTGGTAGATGTGGCTGTGGGTGCCCAGGGGGCAGCCGTCCTGCTCAGGTGAGCCGCGCCAGCTCAGAAGGCGGTGGGCAGTGTGGTGCAGCTGTGAAAAGCAAGGGCTTGGGAGTCACAGACTTAGATTTGGATTTCTTTCTTTCTTTTTTAAGATTTTATTTATTTGAGAGAGAGAGCAAGAGAGAGCACAAGCCGGGGGAGGGGCAGAGGGAGAGAGAGGAGCAGGCTCCTGCTGGGATCATGACCTGAGCTGAAGGCAGACGCTTAACCAACTGAGCCGCCCAGGCGTCCCTAGATTTGGATTTCTTGACCAACTTGCTCTGTTCCTCCATTTCCTAGTTTTTAAAAATGGGAATAATCATAGTGCCTGCCTCATAGGCTTGTTGTGAGGATTCAATGCCACAATCGGGTAAAGATCTTGACGCAGTGCCTAGCACATGGCAAGTACTTCTTCAATGTCAGCTATTATCTTTCTGCCAGAAGGTTCCAGAGAGGGTGACACGCGTACATTTAGCCCCTCGTTCTTGCCTTTGACCTCTGGGAGGCCAACGCTGGGGACTGCCTTCTTCAAAGGGCTTTCCTCTTACTGCTAGAATTTCTTTCCCACCCTGCTCCCAGCTCCCGGCCCATTGTCCACCTGGCCCCCTCACTGGAGGTGACCCCGCCAGCCATCAGTGTGGTTCAGAGGGACTGCAGCCGGCGAGGCCAGGAGGCAGCCTGCCTATCTGCCGCCCTTTGCTTCCAAGTGACCTCGCGCACCCCTGGCCGCTGGGATCGTCGATTCTGTGAGTGACCGGAGCGGCCTAAGCAACTCTCAACCCCACCGGCCTCTGTCTCTGGACCGCCCTTCACCCTCGCTCCTGCCTGCCCCGTCCAGATTTGCGGTTTACAGCATCCCTGGATGAGTGGACGGCGGGGGCACGTGCTGCGTTTGATGGCTCTGGCCAGAGGCTGTCCCCTCGGAGGCTCCGGCTCAGCGCCGGGAATGTCACTTGTGAGGCGCTACACTTCCATGTGCTGGTGAGGAGGAGCAGTAAGTGCTTTGCATCAGGGCCTGGGAGCGAGGGGAAGGCGGATTGGAGGACGAACTCCCGCTGGATTGGCAAAGAAGCCGAAGCTGAAGGTGGGAAAGCCAGTAAGGTCGGCGTCTGGGGGCAGGCTGATCTGGGTTTGAAGCCCAGCTCCGCCGTTTGCCGCTTGTCAACTCTGGCAAGTCACACCACCTGCACGCCTCAGGTTCCTTGCCTAAAAGGAGGAGATACTAATAATAGCTACATCATGGGAGCTGTGTTAGAATTCAATGTAATGGTATTGATAAGACCTTAGGACAGTACCCAGCACATAGAAGGTGCTCGGTACATGATCACTATAATCTTCCCATTCTGCCAGGGGCCTGGGCTGTACCCCTAACCCAGGCTCCCCATGATCCTTGACTCTGGTTTTCCTCAGGATACCTCAGATTACCTCCGGCCCCTGGCCTTGACTGTGACCTTTGCATTGGACAACACCACAAAGCCAGGGCCTGTGCTGGATGAAGGCTCACCTACCTCCATACGAAAGCTGGTCAGCGGTGCCAAGCCCTGCCCTGCCCCTAGGTCCCAACACTGTCCTCAGTGAATCCGAGAGACATGGAGGGTGGACACCTGATATCACCGCGCAATCTGACCTGGGCATCCTCTCTTCTCTTTTCCCTTTTCCCCTAATTCCATTCCTTTCTCCTTGCCTTCCTATCGGGCCCTCAGCCCCTTCTTTCCCCTCTAGGTGCCCTTCTCGAAGGATTGTGGCCCTGACAATGAATGTGTTACAGACCTGGTGCTTCGAGCTAATATGGACATCAAAGGCTCCAGGTGGGACAGACATGAACTGGCCAAACCAGGGTGACCTGAGACCAACTGGAAGGAACTTGAAGGGAGCTGGAGGGTTGTTTCTTGCCCAGGAAAGCAGAAGTGATGCTTCTGGGAGCTTTTTCAATTCCTGGGCTCTCCCTTCTCCGCCACTCCTAGGAAGGACCCGTTCGTGGTTCGAGGAGGTCGGCAGAAAGCGTTGGTGTCAGCAACTCTGGAGAACAGGAAGGAAAATGCCTACAACACTAGCCTGAGTCTCAGCTTCTCTAGAAACCTCCACCTGGCCAGTTTCACGCCTCAGGTGCCTGGGGGGCGGGGTGGGGGTGGAGGTTTGGGAGGAGTCAGGGCAGGAGGAGGAAGAAGATTGGGGCATTGGCCTCGGCTGTGAAGGGCTCTAGAGAAAGGCTCAGTGTTTCGAGGCTGCGGGCAGGAGAGCACTTGCAGCTTCAGCTCCAGCCCCCACCCCCTTCCTCTGCTCTCAGAGGGACAGCCCAGTGAAGGTGGAATGCACCGCCCCTTCCCCTCATGTCCGGCTCTGCAGTGTGGGGCACCCTGTCTTTCAGACCGGAGCCCAGGTGAGTGGGGGCCCAGAATGAGAAAGCGGCTTTGAGAGAGCAGGGACTGGAAACTGCGGGGCCTGGGAGTTTAGGGAAGGAGGTACACAACAGCTCCTGAAGAGGAAGATTCCATGACCCCATATGACCCCAGGTGACCTTCCTGCTGGAGTTTGAGTTTAGCTGCTCTTCGCTCCTGAGCCAGGTCCTTGTGAGGCTGACTGCCACCAGGTGAGAACAAAGGGAACATCCCCCCCCCCAGGCCTCTCCCATTGGGTCTTGTCAGGGGAGGATTGTCTGAGAGGGGGCTGGGACGTGAGCCTCTCCCCCTGACCCTACAGCAATAGCCTGGAGAGAAATGGGACCCTTCAAGATAACACAGCCCAGACCTCAGCCTACATTCAATATGAGCCCCACCTCCTATTCTCCAGGTATGGCTCACCTCCCTGCTAGGACCCCGTTCTGACCCCAGACTCATACTCTATGTTTCCTCCCTTTCCTTCCACGTGTTTCCCCCAAACCCTTGGGGCTGCTCCATCTTTTTGCCCTCAATCCCACTCAAGTTGAACCTTTTAAGCATCTTCCTTTCCTAGGTATAGGTATACCTATGCGTCCTAGGTATAGGGCTTTGCTGTAGGCCTTGGGGATTGAAGTTGGGGTGACGGGTATGGGATGTGACTGTAAAGTTTGTATCAAGTCTACGTCACGTCCCATTTCGATCTTCTTTATGTGTCCCCATCTCTTTATCCATGTGCTGGCTCTGCCTTCCCTGAATCCATGTCTGTGTGCTGATCATGTGCCCCTGTGTCTGTGTCATGGCTGTGACCATGTACTTCCTGACTTGGTGTCCACGCAGTGAGTCCACTCTGCACCGCTATGAGGTCCACCCATACGGGACCCTCCCAGTGGGTCCCGAATTCAAAACCACTCTTAGGGTGAGAAGCTGGAGGGTCCTTGGCATGAGCAGGGGGAGGGGGAGGAGTCCTGGGCAAAGGAGGGGACGAGTCTCTCTTAGATGTCCAGGGCCATCTAGGGTGAAGGGGAACAGATGAGGAAGGATCTTCTGTCTCCCACTTCTTCCCATTTCCAATCCTGCTCTTAGGTTCAGAACCTTGGCTGCTATGTGGTCAGTGGCCTCATCATCTCGGCCCTCCTTCCAGCTGTAGCCCATGGGGGCAATTACTTCCTGTCATTGTCTCAAGTTATCACTGACAATGTGAGTCTGGGCTAAGGGCATAGGGAACCCTGCCACCTCGATCTGGTGAACTTACCCAGCCCCCTATCTGCTGGGTCACTGCTCTCAGGGCTCCTCCCTCTGGGAGACCTTTCTTTTACACATGTGGCTTCTTTGGGGAGAAAGAAAGGGATTGCGCAGGGAAGAACCACAGAGCATGCGTGGATAGTATGCTCCTGCTCAGCCTGGAGTGGGTGGCCTCTCACCATCAAGAGGGTTGCTCAAGTTGCATCTTCCTCTAGGCAAGCTGCGCAGTAGAGAACCTGACCGAGCCCCCAAGGCGCCCTGTGCACCCAGAGGAGTTTCAGCACACATACAGACTGGTATGAGTCGCAAGAAGGTGAAGGAGATATCCAGAGTGGGAACGCAGCAGGGAGCAGTAGATTTTGGAGCCTTGGGGCAGGAGTGGGGAGTAGGCGATTTTTCCACCCCAAGATCCTGATCTGTCTCTCTCTTCTGGCAGAACGGGAGTAACACTCGGTGTCAGGTTGTGAGGTGTCATCTTGGGCGACTGGCAAAGGGGACCGAGGTCTCTGTTGGACTACTGAGGCTGCTTCACAATGAATTTTTCCGGAGGGTAAATCTTTTCTTCTACTCTCCTCCTCCGCTCCTACCTGGAACTTTGGCATAGTCTTTGGAATAGACTCAGGTTCAAGTTCCAGGTTTGCCTCCTACGAGCTGTTGGACCTTGAGCAAGTAATTTAATCTCTCTCTGATTCTTTCTCTCTATCTCTAAAGTGGGGAAGATAATACCTACTTCATGGGGTTGTAAAGAATAAATGAATAACGAGATGGATTCCTTGTATTTTCCTCTGTTTATCATCCCTTGGTGCTATATCAATAATCAACATTTAGGGGTGCCTGGGTGGCTCAGATGGTTAAGCGTCTGCCTTCGGCTCAGGTCATGATCCCAGGGTCCTGGGATCAAGTCCCGCATTGGGCTTCCTGCTAGGCAGGGAGCCTGCTTCTCCCTCTGCCTCTCTCTCTCTCTCTCTCTCTCTGACTCTCATGAATAAATAAATAAAATATTAAAAAAAATATCAACATTTATAGGATACCTAAATTCAGCCAATTAATAATCTATCAAGCGCCTACTATAGAAAAGGACCTGTATTAGGTAGACACTGAGGAGAATATCCCCAACACTCAGCACCATGCCTCATTATAGTGACTCAATACATTTCTCTTAAACGAATGAATAAATAGTCGATATTGTACGCATGATAGGTATTGGAGGGTAATGGGAGGCAAGATTGTATAGCTGAAAGGTGTGTTCTAGGTTATGAAAGTTCTCCAAAGCTAGGGAGGTGAAACTGAACTCAATGCAATGGGCAGTCAGGAGTCAGTGTGAGTTTCTGAGCAGGGAAACGACATCTTAATTATAACGGCTATAACAGTGACTAGGGGCAATTTACTTTGAATAGCACAAGCTCCCTGGGATGTAGGCATATTTTATGGGAAGCTTAAGTCTGAGACACCATCCTTCTCTAAGTCTGGTTCTCTCTGTATCTCTCCTTGGTATCCTTTTTTCATTCATTCATTTATTTTTTCAATAAAGCCTTATTGAGAAACCAGTGTGTACTTGGCACTGTGCTAGGCACTAGGCCCTAGAGACACATATGTTTATAAGACACAGCTCTTGACCTCAAGGATCTTCTAGTCCAGCGGTGAAAGAGAAGTAAACAGAATATTATGACCTAATCCAGGGTGGTGGGGGTTAGGAGGAAACACTTCCCTAATTCCCAGAAGGGATGATGTCTACACTTCAACCTGAAGGAGGGGTAGGGGTTAGCCAAAGAAAGGGAGTTAAATAATACTGGGTAGAGCAAACCGCACACGTGAAGGGCCAGAGGCTTTCCCTCTGTTACCCTTCTGCTCTTTCTCCTTTGATCTCCAACCTTTTCTTCTGGTCTGGAAGATGCTGGAAGTTGTGCCTACCAGCCTCATCTTTGCTGTTGGGGTTCTAAGACCACACCACCTGATGATGGCTCATTTTCAATGTCTTCCACAGGCCAAATTCAAGTCTCTGACAGTGGTCAGCACCTTTGAGCTGGGAGCTAAGGAGGGCAGTGTCCTACAGCTGACAGAAGCCTCTCGTTGGAGTGAGGTGGGACCGAAGCCTGGGTTTGGGAGCCACAGAAAGAGTGAGGGTGGGAATGGGGCAAGGGCACCTGGGGGCTTTTTTAGAACAGAGGCATCCTCACTAGCAGGCAGCTGGGGAGTCAGAAGTGATAAATCAGGATGCTGGGCTCCCATTGCCTTTATTCCTGCCTCGGTTGCTTTCTTTTTATTCTTCTATTTTGAGGCTTCTATTTCACCCCTATAATGTGAGGTGAGGCTAGCTGGGAGAAAGGGTGCAAGTACCGAACAGCTGTCCTCCCCATACAGAGCCTGCTGGAGGTGATTCAGACACGCCCTGTCCTCATCTCCCTGTGGATCCTCATTGGCAGTGCCCTGGGAGGGCTGCTCCTACTTGCTCTCCTTGTCTTCTGTCTCTGGAAGGTAAGCACTGCTTTGGTGGGAAGTATGGGCCATGATGCCCATGAGTTGAGGGCTCCTTTAGTATAGCAGGGAGAAGTGGATTTGTGCTGGGCAGCTAAGTAGGCTGTGGGTGTCCTGCCCGGATCTCTTTCACTATACTCTACAAATGTTGGTTGAATTAAACTAAGCCAAATAAAATAAACTAGAATCTCATTTTTGGAAGCAGAACAAAAGTGAAGATTTCAGACATATCTGAGGGCTGTTGGCAAGGTCCCCAGGCAGGACATTTGGTGATGACTCTTATCTCTTCCTCTACAGCTTGGCTTCTTTGCCCGAAAGAAAATCCCCGAGGAAGAAAAAAGAGAAGAGAAATAGGAGCAATGAATGTATAATAAAGCCCTAGAAAGTCCTCTTGGCAGCTTCTGCAAAAGACTTGCGTAAGAGCCATGGTCTGGGGGCTCAGATGGACAAGAAAAGCCTCTGGACTGTCTTCCCAGACTTGCGGACTGACTTGACTTTTGAGTCTTGAGCATGCTGCTGGCAAGAGATGAGGCCTTACCTCAGACGAGAAGGGCTGGCGCCCAAACCAGAAACACTCTCCCCCTGTGCTTCCCTCCTCATGATCCTGCTGCCACAGCCAACACTGGGGCCTTGGTTGGGGGCCCCCTTTTTCCTTATCCCCAGGAATCAAGACTTTTTTGCCTAGGTTCCCTGACTCCTTTTAGATTCCCCCCGACATCCTCCCTTAAATTTGGAAAGGATGAGGGCGATCTTCCTCCATTCCCTGCCTCTCACCTTCCTGCCTGCTCCCCACTCCACAGAAGGGAGCTGACGTTGGCTTCGAAAAGTAAAGTCAACATCTGCTTCTTTCCTGTGGAGTCCGGTGATTCAGAGAGCCGGATGGGGAGAGTCAACAGGAAACAAGGAGGGAGGAAGAAAAGCCACAAGAGACATTCTGTACAATTCCAAGGAACAGAGAAGCCTTTAGACGGGCAACTGCCATCCCCCTGAAACCTGAGACTTCGTGGTACACTAGCCCGCCCTCAGGTGCCTGGGAAACCGAGCTGCTCCAGGCCTGCCGGGCCTGGGTTTCCCAGCTCAGCGCCTTCCCTGGGAGCGAAGCCAGGGCCGGGTGCCTGATGCTCCGGAGCCAGGGGCCCCCAGGTGGCTAGAGCTGGGATAGCAGAGAAGAGTCCCCGTGTTTCGGTCCCGACAGTGGAGAGAGTTGGATACCCTGGGCGGTGTTTTCCCCTCTCTCGGGCCTCACACACTCATGAGCCCTCCTTGGGGCTACCTTATAGAAACTAGAGAGAAGGGAGATGATTTCTTCTTGACGGTGGGAAACCCTTTCACCGGCTTTGGGAAGCAGCAGCTCCGTGGGGTCTAAACTAGTCAAGTCTGCATTGACGAAGAAGCCAAAGTGGGTGGCAGGAGGTCTCTGGGGAGCAAGCCCTTACTTGCTTAGCATTGGTTGTGTGGCACAAAGAGCTCCTAGGAAAATGTTTCTGGGGCAACTGCAGTCATTCCTGGTAGGGTGGAATCAGTTTGCCAGCCCTTGCCTGATATTTACTGGAAAGTTCCAATTTCTATCTCTGGGTCACCTCACCACCTGTCCTCCCATTTTGTGGTCCTGGCCAGTAGTAGAGCGAATTACCTTCTCACCAACGACTGGGTAATTTATATTTCTTTGTAATCAAGACTTTGGATACGAAAGTCTGTTATTGGTCTCCAAGGTGCGGCTCTGACAGCCATTTGAAGAATCCGCACCTGTTTCACGCTGAGAAGAGAGGAGAGCTGACCGGGCAGTTGACCAGCAGCCACAGAACTTGTTCTTGAGGCCTGACCACAATGTTTATCTTGACATGTCTCTGGTCTTCTGCACAGAACGTTGTCTCTGTTTCCTAGCAGGGTGGATAGGATATCAGATGCTCAGAACAAATAAAGTTCAGTGTCAAATGACTTTTGGCTCTCTTTGAGTTCCCTAGGATATGGATAGCTCAGGCATGGTGAGAGGGAGATTCTTGGACCACCTGAGACCTATACAGTTGAGTTCCTGGAAGGCAAAGTTATAAGCTATTCGAAATGTTTTCCATGACTCTCCCATGGAGACGTCTTCTAGCCTCCTGCAATCCTCACCTACTTAAGTGACTACAGAGTATAAATCGTGTAGGTTTGGGAAGCACATAGGCCTAGATTGAAACCCCAGGTCTGCCATTTATTAGCTGTGTGGCCTTGGGCCAGTCATAACTACCCTGAGGCTCAGATAACAGTAAGAGGCTCTGTGGTACAGTGGTTAAGAATGAAGACAGACTTGGGTTTAAATCTCAGCTATACCACTTTTGACCTTGGGCAGATTTAATTTCTTTAAGTCTTGGCTTTCTTGTCTTTAAACTTACTAGGGTTGTGAGGACCAATGAGATAATTCAAGTAAGGTGATACTCAATAAAAGTTAACTATTGTTATAAAAATATTTTGTTATAAAATAATCAATCTTCCTGTATATCGTGAGGATTAAGTCAGAAGGTATATCAAAGCACCAGGTGGTGCTCCTAATCTGGTGACCCACCTCCCCTTTACACAGGCCCTAAAGATTTGTTTCCCCTACGTGCTATTGTCTCCTGCCACTAAATCTTATCCCACGCCTCATCCCCTTTGAAATAAGCCCTCATGCCCACTAAGGCAATAATTAGAAGGTTCTAATGGTAGAAATCAAGTCTATTTGATTTTTTTAGACATCCAGTGTTTTTCTACTACCCTCAAGGAACATGTGCACTTAAGCAACAGCCTTAGAAATAAGACCAGGTCTCTCTCTCTCTGTTGCCTAACTCCAAAAATGGTGGCCGGTCTGGCCAATAGGCCAGGACAACCATTCTGTGGCAAACTGATGAGTTATTTGTGGCAGAACGAGTCCATGGTGACCCTCAGTGCACTTCATATAAGCTATCGCTTGATCAACCTTTATGGAGCGTACTCTTTCTGATGTGGTGATGTGGACAGATCTCCCCTCTTTATTCCCGGTCAGCACTGAAAGGGAGATGGATTTCTTTGAGGACTGGCTCATTTAATTCCTTATCTGTGTGATTAAAAGAGCATTTTAAATATTTTTCCCCACCTAGAGATCCCTCTCTTCTCTCTCCTTCAGCTCCAGAGTGGGACTTTCTAACCCAACCTATTCTTCACTTGGGCCTCTTCCTTTGAAGCAGAGGCAGTTTGAGAAGCCACTGTGGAAACAACGGGCTCTCCTCAGACACAGGAGTGTCCCTTCCTTTCTTCTCATTGTTGCTTCTTCCTTCCCTCCTTCATCTTTCATTCATTCGCTCATCAGACATTAAGCACCTAACATGTGCCAGGCAATGAGAACAATATAAAATACAACTCCTACCATCAAAGAGCCCGGTCTCGTAGGAAAAACAAACCCGGAAATAAATAATGGCAGAGGTGGTTGCTGTACAACCTAGCAGTAAGGATTCGAAGCGTGTCACGCACAAGGGGCCCACTTTTTTAAGCAGGGGTGGCAGGGTTGTAAGGGAAATCTTTACAGAAAAAAAAGTGCCTTGAGGGGCCAGCAAGTGTGAGAGGAGGCATTCCAGAGAGGATTAATCACCAGTGGGGAAGGGAACTGTAGTGGATTAGAACAGCCTGAGCATTGGGCTGTTTGTGGACGTGGTGAGAGATGAGGCTGGAGAAGGCCGGGTGCTGCTCCTGCTGAGCCTTGTAACCACGTGAAGAACTCAGCTTTAGCAAGTAGGCTTTGGCTTTCGTAGGCCTTTGAGTGGTGGCTCTGGCCGCGGGGAAGACAAGATGTTGAGGGATCATTGAGCATGATGGTCAAGAAATAAATCTTTTTTTTTTTTTTTTAAGTAGGCTCCATGCCCAACATGGGGCCTGAACTCACAACCCTGAGATCAAGAGTCACATGCTTCACTTACTGAGTCAGCCAGGTGCCCCAAGAAAGAATTCTTTAGACATTGTATGGTACAACTGAGTAAGTTTTGGTAAGTAGCACAGGGACAGGACCCGTGGGCACAAAGAGCTGCACTTTTGCTGTATGCAGCTGGTGGTTATATGCTTAGTGCTCAAGGGGGAGAGGACGTGCCGGGAGGATCAGATCATAAGTATTGACTTCAAATTTCTACTCGTAAAACTACCTTTGCAAGATTTCTCTGGTGATTATCATTCAGTTCCATATTAACTATCAGTGAAATTTACAGGCAGTGATGAGACCCTTTAAGAATGTAGCAACCAGCACGCATTTGATCCATACTGAAACTATGCAGGCCATAGGTGAGCCTTTGGGGCTAAAGGTGAACATGTTTCTGCTTCTGTCCCTCATCATTTCCCCCTGACCATTCTTCGGTCCTTAAATATTTAAGGTTGTTGAAAGGCAAAGGGCTCATCTTCTGTAACTTCTTCAAGCTGACAGGGGTCGTAGAGCTGTCCCTACCTATGGACCGAAATTGGCCACCATCTGTCCCTACAAGTAACTATTACAGAAGGCCACTGCTGTAGAGTACAGAGGGTACATTGGGGTGAATTTGTTTTGAGTAGTAAGGCTCATCTATTGGCTGGGCAAAGGAGTCGGGAACTGCTTGCATGTATCTCAACAATAGGAGAGAACAAAGCAAAAGAGACAACATATTAGGATTCATATTATAATAAAAATAAAAAGTGTGATAAAGAAGACCCTTTAGGGTGGACCACAGTCCACCTCCTGACCAGGAATTTAACCAATCATTAAGGCCTTTAAGACAATGCAGGGTCTTCAAGAGCACTGACTCGGTTATTTATATCAGTAAGTACTCCTGTTATATTTTTGTTATAATCTGGAATATAGACACAACCTTCTACTTTAATAATGGCACATGTTGCTCCTTGTGCTGCTGTTAAGACATCTAATGCCATTCTATTTTGTAGAAATGTTTTACACATTTGAGTCACTTTAGTGTTTAATAATGTAATGCTATTTGGAGAGTCATTTAAGGCCTTAATTGTGTACTTATCGAGGGCCTCCAGGTGCCATATGACATCTTTTTCTAAAGCTACTGATGGAAGAAAAGTAGATGTCAGATGGTCATACCCATGGAACACGGATCTTGTCCATCATTGTTTTAGATACGGAAGATTAGCTGGACTGGTGCTAGTCTGAGTGCTATGGCCGTGAATCTAGGCATAACCTATAGTTCATCTCCCGGTCCAGCCTGGTGGAAGCCATGGCCACAGATTTGGCCCACATAACCATTGTGTTCCATTAGGTGCTAGCCATCTGACATCTGGTCACCTTGACTAGTCAGTAGCAAGTCAATGGGTTGCCTGTAAAATAATGGTAAAGTCACAGGCTTCTGGTGGTGGGGAGGGGAGGGGAGGGGAGGAGAGCCATCCTATTTGGCAAATACTATTGGACCATGAATCAAGTATGGTTTTTCTGTTCCCAGCATAAAAGGGCCTTTTGGCTTAGTTGTCCTATTGTGGGAGTAAGCCATATATATCCATCCCATACTTGATATAATCTTTCCTGGGTGTCTTGATAGGAAGGACTACATACTCAGGGAATTTGTTGTCATGAGCCTATCTGTGGGTTGGCATATTCAGTTAAAATTTTGATAGTTTAAAGGGTGCCTGGGTGGCTCAGTCGGTTAAGCATCTGCCTTGGGTTCAGGTCATGATCTTGGGGTCCTGGGATCGAGCCCCGCCTTGGGCTGTCTGCTCAGTGGGGAGTCTGCTTCTCCCTCTTGCTCTCGCTCTCGCTCTCTCTCAACTAAATAAATTAAAAATCTTAAAATTTTTTTTGATATTTTGAGGATAAGAGAAAGGCTTCTTATGGCCTGGAGAGTCCCATGTAACATTTACCATAGGCAAAGAAACATCCTCTTTAGTAGTAGAAATATCCCTATATGTGCTGGTATTGGAGTGACTTCATGTGGGATTTGGTTAAAGGTGGCCACTGCATGCTTGCCTTAGGCCTCTACTTGTAATTTTACATCTATAGAGGTGGCTCCCAGAACATACATGACTGAGGAATAAAACCATTTAGAAGCCTTCTTTGCCTGATGTCTAGCCTTACAATATCCTAATTATGAGGAATCACTAGCAAGTGAGAGATGACTTGTCTTGGGAGATAAGGGCATCCCCAAGTGCATTCTCCAATCCAATTATAGGGAAAGTGTGGCCATCCATTATCTCCACAAGTTTATAGTTAATCCCATGGAGTGGGGTACGCTTTGACTTTTAAGGAGTGATTTGTTATTCCAGCTACATAGAATAAATCAAGGTGACAGCTGAGTTACACAATTGTTAGGGAGTCCATCCCATTGTCCAGGTGTTTAAATAATCATATGTCCGTGGGGTCCCTTCTATTATCCCCACAGAGTAATAAGCAGGAAGACTGTCTATACATGAACTATTATGACAATCTCTCTGAAGTTTACCTCAAGTTGTCTAGCTTAGGCAAACAACAAATATTTAAAGACAATTAATCAAAACTACAATCTAACATCCAAAAGGATACATTATTGAAACACAATCTTTCTCTCTAAATTCACCCTTATTTCCATAGATAGCCAAATCAAGACTAATTTGGTTGTAAAACCAGTCCAGTTTTAACAAACTTGGCCTCAGTATTTACATAAGCTCAGCAAGAATAGTGATTAAACATGTAAGTTTTTTTTTTTTTAATTTGCTTTGCTGGAACTTTTCATAAGGAATTTCCAGATTGAACTTTTAATAGCCTCCGGAGGCCAGAGCCAAGCCAAACTGTTGTCATCAGACTTACCTGCAATACCTGTAGATTTGGGTATATTCCTCTTCTCGAGGTCCCCCAAATATCCTGAGGTTCCTGCACTTGCCAGGAGGTGACATTCTTGTGTTTTGTTTTGTTTTTTGAGATTTTATTTATATGAGAGAGAGGGAGACAGCACAGAGGGAGAGTGAGAGGGAGAAGCAGACAGCCCGATGCAGGACTCGACCCCGGGACCCTGAGATCAGGACCCTGATATCAGGACCCAAGCCAAAGGCCAGACGAAGGCAGACTTAATGGACTAAGCCACCCAGGCACACCAGGAAGTGACATTCTTTACTCATCTGGTAAGGCTGCTGGGAACTCTGTGAACAAGGTATCAGGCCAACATTTCCAAGGGGCTCTATTGGCTCCGTAGTCAACCTTAGTTCCTTAAAGCTGTCTCTGCATGTCTCTCTCAAATATGACATTTCAGTCAAAGACTTGGTAATATAACCAATATTTCCAGTGGTGTCCTGTTATAAGGAGAACAGATTCTTATTGAAGTTATGCAAATAACTGTAATTGCCATGGAAGAAAGAATACTCATTAAGAGTTTCTGATTTCTGGAAGGTTTGGGTAGGGAGAAAAATTGCTTCAATTTGTTCATAAAAGAATATTTTATCATATTCCTGTAAGTCATGGATATTTTAAGAGAAAACTTCATCAATCTGAAAGAGTAAACATTAGAGAACCAGCAATGTTTCAAATAAGAGTCATAAAAAACTGTAATCTTCTTCCTCAATTCATTCAGTTCTATGTTGTTAATTTTTGTTCTGTTTGAATGCAGCTTTCCTCTTAGTCCTGGAAATTCTTACCCAGTTCAGTTTTATGATTTTAAAGATATCAAAAACCTGTATTTGTTAAAAGTCCTTTTTATGAATCTCCTTGAAGACAAAACTCATTCTGTAAGAGCATCAGAACAAGAACTGTAAATGACAAAAAACTCAAAAATAGACAAGGTTGAAGATCTGATATGAGAGTTCATTATAATGCAATTGATAAGGAAATCGGTTATTTCTGTGACACATAACACTTTAATAATTAGAACGTCAACTGATGACCTTATACCAAAACATATTAAAACTTAAGGAATTTTGGGGCGCCTGGGTGGCTTAGTCAGCTAAGCGTCTGCCTTCGGCTCAGGTAATGATCTCAGGGTCCTGGGATCCCTGCTCAGTGGAGTCTGCTTCTCCTTCTCCCTCTGCCCCCCACCTCATGCTCTCTCTCTGTCAAATAAATAAAATCTTAAAAAAAAAAAACTTGAGGAGTTTCATATAATTTCTAGAACAATTATAGCATTTACCCAAACAATGTAACCTATGGCTTATCATTATTAGTTTGACAGTGTTTCTGGAGTAACTTAACATACCAAATAAACAAGCCTAATTTGTCAAAAACTTCACTTACCATTTAAATCTCAGGAAGTGGGGCAACTGGGTGGCTCAATCAGGGAAGCATCTTCCTTCAGCTCCAGTCATGATCTCAGGGTCCCGGGATTGAGCCCCGCATCCGGCCCCCTACTCAGTGGGAAGCCTGCTTCTCCTTCTCCCTTTGCCTCTCCCCTGGCTCCTGTGCTCTCTCTCTCGAATAAATAAATAAAATCTTTAAAAATAAATAAATAAATAAACAAATCTCAGGAAGTTTGTTAAAAACCTTAGAAAGTTTTAAAGCACATATCTGAAAAGAATTACAGATCATTATAAATTTAATATTTACATTTAACCAAGGTGTCAATAAGGGATTCTACAGGAAGCAATATAGTCGTTAGCAAAACTGAGCTCCTTTAACATCGAAACCTTTTAACTTTCTTAAGTAATCAAAGACAAAACATAGAAGCTTTGGTTTTTTGGGGCTGACAGAGGAAGAAAAGAGAAAAAAACTTTGTTTACATTTTCTTATCAAGAGCAGACCAACAATCCAAGAAAACTTTGTCTTTTTAACAAAGAGAAAAGGAGAATTTCAATCTTATACCACTGTACTTTTAAAATCCATTCATTTCAAGCTTAGTCCTGACCGAATGTAAAATTCTTTCCCAAGGGAGAAAAGGTTATGTAAGAGGATTTCTGGTTGAATGATGATTGTAAGCTTTTTGAGACCAGGAACCACATTCTATTCATCTTTGCCATCATAGAAATCATCTGTCAGGTACAGGTGGGGGATGAAAGGAGGCCGTGATCAACAATATGGCAGGAGGCTGTCAGGAATAAGCTCACAGCAGAGGCTCCATACCTCCATACCATCTATCTACCCAACAACTGGGCTGAGAGAGTCATAGTGTCTACACTGCACCAGTGAAGAAACTGGGGCTCAGGCTAAGCAACTGTCTGATGCCATACATTACATGTAGTGCTGAATGTGAGACTAAAACTTGGATTTGTCTGGCTCCAAAATCTCTATGCCTTCCACAACAATAAAAACTCAGAAGAGACAGACAAAGGAGGACTTTCACAGAACTGTAAAAATTGATCCAGTCACCAGATCATGAGATTAGTCAGAGCCCAATATGTAACCTTGGGGTTTTCTTTCTCATCTCACTCTTACTGCGGCCTGCACTGATGCTTTTTGATAAACATATGGCTTCCTTCTTATTCTAGAAAACACTGATTCTCAATGACAAAAGATGCATACTTAAGCAAACTAAGGACTATTCAGTAAACACTAAGGGCTGGACTGGAAAGACTGTTGTATTGCAGCTAGTTCTTTCTGTGAAGACAGTAGGATTATAAAATCAAAAGACAAGATGGACTGTTTTCTGCTCAACCAAGCATATCTAAAGCACATGATAAGTTTGAAGCAATAATTTGTGTTATTTTAAGAAATGCTGCATGGAATTATTACCTGGTTGCAAGAAAACATCATGTCGAAGGATAATATTAGAAATTTAAAAGGAGCATGGACAAAAGTAAAAAAAAAAATCTTTCCCAAAGAACTCCCTTTATAAACCGTCTATGACTTTCTTTTTCATTCAGATTTTGTCCTAAGCCTTTTCTCTCTAAACAACCAGTCTCATTTTAGGACAGAATTACCTTCTTTTTCCCTCAACAAAATGTATTTCTACTCCTTATATCTTTCTCATGTATTTCCTATTTTCCCACATGCAGAGTTGCTTATTTCCATCAGTCCTAATTACATTTAGCAGAATTTTAACTCTTAGAAACCTTAGTCTCCAGTGAAAACTAAGTAGTAACCAACTGTGCACTGTCTGCTATATCAAAATTCTTTAGATCTGAAATCCATGAATACATTTCCTAATTTCTAAAAACATGCTTTTCCATAGTGCAATCTTTCAATAAAGCATAAAGCACGTTTGCAAAGAGAGCCAGTTATCCTCAGTTTCTCTGTGATAAGAAGCCAAAGCTGGTAAACCTATGTTCAGTAATCAATGCTTTAGTATTTTATCTTATTTGGAAAAGATTTAGATATCCAATGAATTCAAGCAATTTATCATTTAACTTAGCAAAACTTCAAAATTTCAGCTGAAAAGATTTTGAAAGCTATTTTAACAATTACCCATGAGAACTTTATGAGACAGACAAAATTAACTGTCATTTTAACCCATTTTGGGGGACAAATTGCAACAGAAATAACATGAGCTTATTTGACCTTTAGCAATCATTGGTAGAATAAAAGCTTTATATTTAATGCTGATAACTCCAAAGACATGTCTACCTTAATTAAACTAACGAACTTACATTAGCTTAAATACTGAATATGTTGCACACAAGTCAACCTAAAAGTCAGTCAATTTGTTTAAAAAGTCGCTGGGACTTTTCACTTTATTTCAACTTAAAAGTCACTGTCAATTTTTAGCTGGGGCACCTGTGGGGAAATCTCAAGTGGATGGTTTAAGTCCAGGGAGGGGTGCTTGTCACTCCTTGGTAACAAGGGTAGAAGGAGCCAAGGGCGGGCGCTGGAGACGCAGAGGACGTTACAGGAGTCAGTCACGCCAGCCGGCCCCTGGGGCTACAGAGGCGGGGGCGGGGGAGGAGGTGAGGTGTGGCCATCAAGGCTGAAGGCAGATAGAAGCCTAGAAAGCAGAGAAAGAGGACTCAGGGGTCCTAGAGTTCAACAGCTCAGACAGATGAACAGACACATGTTTTCTTTCCACCAACAGAAAGTGAAAATACGCAGTCGATGTTGGGCCGGAGAAGACAGGGAACCTCCTCGAAACAAAAGGAGTTTTGGCAGCTGCTTGGGAATATTCCTCAAGGTCTGCATCCCAAAGTAGACTAACCACAGACGATTGGCTCCAATTATAGCCATTAACCCAGAGTGAATGAGGGAGAAACCCTCCCCTCCCCCACCATGCAACAAGAGCCAGGCAACATTCATCCAGTAGTCTCAAGATGTATTTCTGACACACAAAAGAAAAAGCAAACAAATAGGAGACAGGTAACTCAGGGAAAAGAGGAAGGCATGTACATGATCTTGGCAGTAACCTGTTTACAAGAGAGACAAAGGGGAGCACATAGAGAACATGGCAGAACACAGTCAAATGGTGGATTAATAGAAGTAGGAGGGCCCAAGGCAGCTGAGCTGATGGTGGATTGAGGGATAGAGTGTGAGGAGAAAGGTGTCCTCAGGCCCTCTAAAGGTGTATGGAATAGATCAGGATTTTGGTACGGGGCCCTAAAGGCCTGACCATATGGGATTTCAGTCCAACTTCCCTGACACCTGCAAAAAAGGTCTAACTGATAAATAGTACTGAAGTTTAAGGACCCATAAATGGGCCATTTTTCATCATTCTCCAGAGAATATTGAGGCCAGGCATTATCATAGAAGAAGATAAGATGCTTCTTTCAATCCTGTTGTCCAAATTGACTCCAGTGTGTTAGGAGACAGCCCATAGGGGAATCCTTTGGGACTGAAGAAGTTGAACCCATAGTCAATTCCTACAAAACGAATGAGGAGAATACATTAACTAACTGGGAGTCCATTACCAAAATCCCCCTTGGCTTCCGAATGGTGACCTGTCAGGAATATTGCTGAAGGTTCCTGGGGTTCAGAGTGGGGGGAGGTGTCCCTTTCTCTTGACTGCTCTGACACCTTTGTACTACCAGAGAAGGGATGTCGACCTCCCTTTGCTTCCCAATTGCAGACTACAGCGGGTGCTGGTGAATGGACTGAAACGCTGCAGAGATTGGAGCTGCCTCTTTCCATTTTGGGGGACAACCAATAACGCTACCCTTTGTAAGCCTCTAGATCTAGCATTCATGGATGGGGTAGAGGTCCTGGCCTTTGTTAAGAAGGGGCAGCTATTTTTTTAAACATTTTTAAATTTAAATTCAATTAATTGGGAAGCCTGGGTGGCTCAGTCGGTTAAGTGTCTGCCTTTGGCTCAGATCATGATCCCAGGACCCTGGGATCAAGTCCTGCATCAGGCTCCTTGCTCAGCGGGGAGCTTGCTTCTCCCTCTGTCTGCCACTCCCCCTGCTTGTGCTCTCTGACAAATAAATAAAATCTTAAAAAAAAATAAATTCAATTAATTAACATATAATGTATTACTGGTTTCAGAGGTACAGGCCTGTGATTCATCAGTCTTATATAATTCCCAGGGGTAGCTATTTTATATCATATTAAGCGTCACATATCTAAGCTAGAAGTACTTTCCATCTGAGAGCAGGACCGAGAACACCAAATAGCCCATGCGTAAGGACAAAATGATAGATATGAAAAAACAAAAGTATAGAACTATCTAATCTGGGCAACTTTTTCTTCTTTCTTTCTTTCTTTCTTTCTTTCTTTCTTTCTTTCTTTCTTTCTTTCTTTCTTTCTTTCTT